>NC_045958.1:51768152-52068152 GCF_010909765.2 Amblyraja radiata | reverse complement strand
ACTGAATTGCACCCAAAAAAGCTTTTCACTGTACCTCAATACACGTGGCAATAATAAGAAACTAAACAAGCATAGTTAAATCATCTGTATTTTCCCCCTGAATAGATCCTAATAAAGAAACACTTCTTGTCAACAAAAGCTGTGCACTCACCTACTTCTATTGTCTGTTAAAAGAGATGCAATATTTGTCAGTATTGCACTTCACAACACTAGATACACAATTTAAATATAAAAGCAGAAAATGCCAGAAATTAATAGGTCAAACATGCACCATCAATGGAGAGCGAATCAGTTAACATTTCAGATCAAAGAAATGCCCAAAATTGTTAACAGTTTCTTTCTCCACAGTAAATGCAGCAATTTGTGATCTAGATCTTCCTTGTAATTTTTGATTTGTGCACAGAAATAAATGTTGGCCCATTCTTCCCAACAAGGATATTTTTTGAATATCCCCTTGTGGGGAATTTATCTGAAATTACCAAATCCAGGTGACTGTAACGAAATGTAAAGACAGGTTAATTTCACAGCAATTGTATGACACCTACGTCAGACTCCTATTCATAGATTATAGCTCTGCTTTCAATAGCAATCCCATCCAAGCTAATCTCCAAACTCGTGGAACGTGGAGTCAGCACTCACCTCTGAAACTCGATCCTCAACTTTCTGACTAACAGACCACAATCAGTGAAGATCGGTAACAAATCATATTCTACGATAAACCTCAACATTGGTACCCTGCAGGGATGTGTTCTCAGCCCACTTCTATACTCCTTATACACTCATGACTGTGCAGCCAAATACCAATCCAACTCAATTTACAAATTCGCAGACCGGCCCACCGTAGTAGGCCGGATATCAAATAATGACAAGATGGAGTACAGAAAGGAGATTGTGAACCTCGTAACCCGGTGTCAAGACAACCACCAAGATAACCACCACTCCCTCAATTTCAGCAAGACAAAGGAGATGTGAAAGACTTCAGGAATCGTTGCAGCACACATACCCTGGTATACATTGATGGCGCCGAATTAGAGATGGTTGGAAGCTTCATGTTCTTAGGAATAAATATCACCAGCCATATCGAAGCAATGGCCAAGAAAGCACACCAATGCATCTACATCCTTAGAAGACTTAGGAGTTCAGCATTTCCACAACAAACCTCACAAACGTCCACAGTTGCACCGTAGAAAGAATTTTATCGAGAAGCATCACAGCATCATGGTTTGGGAACAGTGGCAGCAACAAACAGGAAGCATTATGCAATATTTTAAAGATAGATCCTGAAGAACCAAGAGAGTTGCTGCAGTGAATAAGAGTATATCACATCAATGTTGGGATGATAGAACAGAAAGGAGCACCCCTGCATCTTTAATACGCCAAATGCAAACATGATATACTTACCCAGGATTCAATTCCAACCAAGCATCCAACTGGATAGCTTTTGGAGCCTCAGGCCCTTGCAGAACTTTGCCAGTTTCAACATGAACAACTTTGACTGGTAAATCACTCATCTGGCTGCTTTCATCCAAGAGCTTTAATAAATATAGAATTCATAACTTAGAGAAGCAAGATCACACACTTCAAGTTGACACCCTCAAAATAAGTAATCAAGTAAGTTTATCTTTTTGTTAGAAGTCCAAGGAAAGTTGGATATGGATTAAGCATCCCCAAAAAAATATTAAATATAAATAAACATGAAACCTTAAAGAAACCAAGCCCGTAAAATTCTGAAAATCACATTTGGAATATTGTGTGTAGTTCTGGCTGCCCAGCTATAGGACAAGTTCATCGTTAGAAAGGGTGCAAAAGATTCACAAGATAATGCTGGGCTTATGTTATAAGGAGAGGTTAGGATTTATTTCTTCGAAACATAGGGGGCCGATGGGTACAAGATCAGTCCTTTTCCTGCAAGGTGGAAGATTCTAAAAATGGGGTACATGGGCTTAAGATGAAAAGGGAGAGATTTAAAAGGGACATTAGGGGCAATATTTTCGGTCAAAGGGTCCATATCTGGAATGAGCTGCCAGAGAAAGCTATAGAAGTGGATACAATTACGACTTTTAAAAGACATTTGGATAGATATGGATAGGAAGGGTTTATAGGGTTATGGGCCGAATGCAGGCAAAACAGAATAGTCCAGTTTGTTCAAGATAAACGCAAAAGTAACTCAGCAGGGTCAGGCAGCACCCTTTGTGTCTATCTTTGGGTATAGACCAGCATCGGCAGTTCTTTGTTTCTACAGCCCAGTATGCCAACTTGGTCGACATGGACAATGTGGGCTAATAGGGCTGTTTTGATGCTGTACAGTTCTATGTATCAATTTCAAATGCTCAGTTTTAAGCAGGAAAGTTATTTTGTGGTTGCCAACTATGACCCCCAAATCCCACACTGACATTAAGTAGGCATTAAGTAGGCACCAATTTAATTACTAAGGTAATAATTTCCATTCATCTTCCTTGCTACAATTTTTTTTTTAAGTAAGCACTGTGCATCTAAATTAATTCTCACTTCATAGCCATACTTATATTGATGGGCACAAAAATTCTAAACAAAATTGCAAAGCAATGACAAAATAACTCACTTCACTATCTGGAGCAAGGCTAGAACTTGTTCCTTCGGCGGGTTCCTCCGTTTTCTGTTGGTTTTAAAAAGGATTGAAAAATTATAGTTGGCCTTAAGATAAACTGTTTAACTATGAACAATGCTATTTACATCAATGAGGAAATTTAGGAGGAAAGACAAGACACCTAGAACAGCATATCCTCAGACAGTGTTATTTCACGTACAAGAGAACGCAAATATACCTTTAATTAAATGCCTCAATCAAAAGCACAGCTCAGATTGTGCGGAAATCAGTGGAAAAGGGCTTGAAACTAGTAAATTCAATTCAATAGAGAATCAAGAATACTCTTAATGTCAAAATTGGCAGCAGTTTGACACTAGTTTAAAGCATCTACCCTCTAAAATATTAAAAGGGTTCAGCTGTGATAGTACATTTTTCTTTTACACCATCAAATGGGCTGTCAATACACATTACCTATTGATCTAGAATAACAATTTAAGCAAAGACACCAAAATACTATCCATTCTATCCAGATGAAGCAATTACAATTGAATGGCTTTGAAAAAACAGGAAGTGAAGAGAGATACAGACTAGAAGATGAAACATTTAAGAACCAAAGATGGGAAAAGGGAAATGTAAATCAAAGGGGAAAAATTGTTCATCAATCAAATTTCAAATTACATGCCGCGGAAATCTGAGTGACCATTTCTTAGCCGTTCAAACCCAAAGCAAGACAGGAAAATAAATACTATCTTAAATTAACTCTTAAGAGTACCATGTACAATTAGCCACCAAAAAAATCAAAATGCTCCTGGATTCTGAATACATACACGTTATAAGTAGTAAGCGACTCACAAACCTTCTTTTTCTTTTTCTTCTTCTTTTCCTTAGCAGCTTGAGCAGCTTTATGTTCATAGACCAGTTTAGTAAGGCTTGCTACATACTCATCTGTTTGTTGAAGCAGATATGCCAAACGTTTATCCTTTTTCTGATCAATTAGCTTACGATAACCTTCTTCATCTTCTGCCTGTTTTCATAAAGTCAAAATAATAATTAATTTTAGGTAACAATGGCTTCTTAAAAGTATCTCCACCCCTTCTCCCCCCCTCTTTTAAAGAATTTACCATACACTGTGCTAGCCGTCTTAACCTTCCTGTTCATCGCAGAGTGTGGCTTTGCACCGTGTGAATTTCAGACAGCGCTCCCCCCGCTTGCCCTGGCCCCCGCCTTGGCGATGTATGCGTGTGTGTGTGTGTATGTGTGTGCGTGCGTGTGTGTTCCACTCTGACAGTCGGCGTTCCAATTCCTGGTTTTTCAGGCGAGTGCCGACAACTTGACAGTCGTTGGCAGTCCGCTGAAAAATCGCCAGTGGGACAAGCCCTTCGCTATATAACCAAATGTCCACATGGTATTTATACACCATCTTGAGTTCCCAAACTTAATTTAACCCCATCAATAATCCACGTTTTCCATTATTTTTGTGTTTAATCCATATCTTCCTTCAAGTACAATAACACTAGTTGCCTTAACCATACTTTGTGGAGAGGATCTACAATTTAACCTGTCTCTATTATCCATGAATGTGCCATTGGTTGCATGGTAAGTTGCATACAAGTACATCTTACATTTATAACCACAATTTGCATCAATACCCTATTTGCAGTAAAATTCCAATAATCCACAATCTGCCCGTTCAGAAATTCTGACGGTTCAGCATCTGCTCACCAGGTACCCAGTTCTATTCCATGCACTGGGGGCCCAGTTTCTGCATAGCCTTTAACCTTGGCTGGTTCTGTTAGTTATAATCCCTTGAAACGTACTGGGTTCACTGGAAAATTTAATTTACGAAGTAACATCTTAAAAACATGAACTAAAAGCATGTTGAAGTATTAACAGAATATATTCGAGAACACAGTCAAGAAAATATACTAGCATTGCACCAATGTCATGAGCATGTTGGATTAACGGAGTGTTAAGGGCCTGTCCCACTTGGCGACTTTTTTGGCGACTGCCAGCGTCATATCAGTGTCGCCAAAAGATTTTGAACATTTCAAAATCCAGCGGCGACAAAAAAATGTTGCGACACTCTGCGCGTCATACATCATCACGCCGCAAATTTTTCGGTGACCTGATATGTCAGTTAATGATGCCAGCAGTCGCCGAAAAAAATCACCAAGTGGGACAGGCCCTTTAGTCTACCAATACACCAAGATGACTGCAATTTTAAAATAATCTATTCCTCTCGAAAAAGAGTCAAATTTCTTTGTTTACATCATATGGTTTTATAATTCCATGCCATTACTTGAAGTGACTGGTCTCATCCTCAGATCCCTCAGCTTTGGGGAAACTTATTTTCTCAGGTTCTTACCTTCCCAGAGATATGATAATTTTTCAGATCACATTCTCCGGTCTCTGCGGCCTACCATCAATGGAGCTGGTAGCCGCCTTGGACTGTCGGGAGCCGCACCGCGGGGCGCGGACTTAACATCGGAAGGGAATCCCTTACCTGGGATCTCTCCCACCGTGGCCTGCGGACTTACCAACAAGGGCTTGCAGTCTCGGGAGAGGCTGGTTGGGAGCTCCAACGCCGCAGAAGGTTCAACCAGCCGAGGTCCCCGACCAAGGAAGAACACAAGGGAAGGACTTGAACTTTATTTCGCCTTCCATCACAGTGAGGAATGTGTAGGAGTCGCTGTATTGGATGTTCATGTTAAAATGTGTTTTTGAGTCTGTTGCTTTTTAATTGTATGACTGACCTGGCCAATGAAATTCCTCGTATGTTGCAAAACATACCTGGCGAATAAAATCTGATTCTGATTCTTCTGATTCTAAAACCAAATGTTAGTTTTAGAGATACAGCATGGAAACAGGCCCTTTGGCTCACCGAGTCCATGCCGACCATTGATTATCCTTTCATACTAGTTCTATGTTATCCCACTTTCACATCCACACCTTACACACTAGGGGCAATTTACAGAAGCCAATTATTCTACAAATCTACATATCTTTGGGAGGAAACCAGAGAAAACCCACGTGGTCATAGGGATATCGTGCAAACTCCACACAGACATGACCCGAGATCAGGATTAAACATGAGCAGCAGCTCTACCAGGTGCTCACAGATACTAAATTCTCAGCATCTAGATTTGCAATATGTCCTGTAGACACACCTTCTAATCAAATGCTCCATTATCTACTTTAAAAAAAACAGAGATACTGATAAAAGCACATTTAAAAGAACAAAAACAATGATAGATTCAGAATTGCTGCCAGTCATCCCTTCGCACAAAGTATTGCTTTGTTTTAGTACTTTCAATCAGGTTAACTTCCTACATACATATTAAGGGAACATAAGAGATTTTATTAATAAATAACTTTCTACAGTAAAATAAAACAATAGGAACAATCGATTCTAAATTACCATTAGCCTCCTCATTCTCTCTTTTTCAATCCTCTCAGTTTCCTTCTTTTGTTCACGTTCTGTGTTCGCATGCCAAGTACCAATGGCTCTGGAAAGCTTCTGAATTTTCCCAGTAACTGAACGATGATATTCCTTGAAGTCTTTTGCATGCTGCAATATGCTGTTGAGATATTCCTAAAATATGCATAACAAAAATGTCAGAAGATTGAGGCATAAGAAGATCGCAAAATCCACTTTTCAATGTAAAAACTGGGGGAATAAAAGCAGCGTCAGAACACTAAAGATTGCTAGAACCACAAACATAATACTCAAGTGCTCCGCCATTTAATGTCACAGTTGACTAATTCCTCTGCATTCCCACCTAACTGTGTAATCCTGTGCCCCCTTGTTTATCAGGAATCTTTCCACCTTTGCTTTAAAAATAATCAAAGACACTACTTCAGTCACTTCTCAATCTATCATGCAAACCAGCTTTGCCTCGATTGACTCTAATTACATTTCACTGTCTCAGGAAAGCAGCCAATATAGTCAACGACCACTCACACCCCAATGATTCCCTCTTCTCCCTTGTCCCGTCAGGCAGGAGATAAAGTTTGAAAGTATGTACCACCAGATTTAAAAACAACAGTTAGGCTCTTGAACGGACCTCTCACAAGCTAAAGGTTGTAGGCCTGATCTCTCAATCTACCTTGTTCTGGCCTTTGCACTTTAAAAAAAAAATACACTTTCTCTCTAACTGTAATATTATAATCTGCACTCTGTTCCCTCTCTTTTTGACTACCTGTGTTACTCACGCATGATTTGATTAAACTCATGTATGGTTTGGCTTACCTGGATAGTACGCAACAGTTTTTTCCACCCACTGTATCTCGGTACATTTGACAATAATGAACCAATACCAATACTCTGATGAGTATCAAAGAATCTATGACTTTAGTAACTTTCGAGATACAGCGTAAAAACAGGCCCTTCGGCTCACCGAGACCACACCGACCAGCGATCACTCCGTACACTAGCACTGGGAGTAATTAACAGAAGCCAATAAACCTACAAACCTGTTTGTCTTTGGGGAGCGGGAGGGAACCGGAGCACCTGGAGAAAACCCATATGGTCATAGGGAAAATTTACGAACTCCGTACAGACATCATCCGCAGTCAGGATCGTACCCAGGTCTCTGGCACTGAAAGGCAGCAACTCGACCGCTGCGCCACTGTGGTGCCCCTAAATGTGACCTCATGGAGATAAAAGATTTTGCCTCATCGGTCTTAAATGACCGAACCTTTATAATTTAAAAAAAAAAACCCACTCCAAATTCTCTTACAAAAGGAAACATTAATTCTATTTCCATCATGTCATGACTCCCAAGGTTCGTAATCATCACTTCTCACTCGTCTACATTCGGTAGATGCAACATTCAGCAGATCCTTCAGAATTCAACCCACACTTTCCAGGTATCAGTCTCGTAATCTTGGCTTAACTACTTCCAAAGAATTTAATTTCTTCCTGAAATAAGGAGACCAATCTTGCACGTACTCTAGTTATATTTCCATCAGTGCTCTGCACAACTGAAGGATATACTCCCCACTTTTGTAAAATACTAAAACCAAAATTTTAGGCAACATAAAAAAGATGAACATTCCCACCAACACTGGGGAATCCTTGTCTCCTGACTGCTCAAACTAGACAAGAGGCATTCAGGAAGGTACTGAGAAACTCAAGTCCATGCATATCAACCACGTAGAAATCTTGCATATATGGCAGAAAAACTATCCACCGACTGCCCCATCAGACATCTGACCCATCTGCAGAACAGCTTGAGATTTTTACATTGGCCTCAGATATTTTGCTGTGTGTTTACAATTTATAGGATTTGGTATCCTGGATATTTAATTAATTTACCACATTCTATACCAAATTATTTTAATAGAATATTCATAAAAAATATCATGCTCAGGAAGATAGCAAAAAATATAACATGCTTTTTTCAATATATATATATATACAGTGGCTTGCAAAAGTATTCATACCCCTTGAACTTTTCCACATTTTGTCACGTTACAACCACAAACGTAAATGTATTTTATTGGGATTTTATGTGATAGACCAACACAAAGTGGCGCATAATTGTGAAGTGGAAGGAAAATGATACATGGTTTTCAAATTTTTTTACAAATAAAAAACTGAAAAGTATGGCGTGCAAAAGTATTCAGCCCCCTTTGCTCTGATACCCCTAAATAAAATCCAGTGCAACCAATTGCCTTCAGAAGTCACCTAATTAGTAAATAGAGTCCACTTGTGTGTAATCTAATCTCAGTATAAATACAGCTGTTCTGTGAAGGCCTCAGAGGTTTGTTAGAGAACATTAGTGAACAAACAGCATCATGAAGCCCAAGGAACACACCAGACAGGTCAGGGATAAAGCTGTGGAGAAGTTTAAAGCAGGGTTAGGTTATAAAAAAATACCCCAAGCTTTGAACATCTCATGGAGCACTGTTTAATCCATCATCCGAAAATGGAAAGAGTATGGCACAACTGCAAACCTACCAAGACATGGCCGTCCACCTAAACTGACAGGCCGGGCAAGGAGAGCATTGATCAGAGAAGCAGCCAAGAATCCCATGGTAACTTTGGAGGAGTTGCAGAGATCCACAACTCAGGTGGGAGAATCTGTCCACAGGACAACTATTAGTCGTGCACTCCACAAATCGGGCCTTTATGGAAGAGTGGCAAGAAGAAAGTCATTGTTGAAAAAAAGCCATAAGAAGTCCCGTTTGCAGTTTGCCACAAGCCATGTGGGGGACACAGCAAACGCGTGTAGGAAGGTGCTCTGGTCAGATGAGACCAAAATTGAAGTTTTTGGCCTAAATGCAAAACGCTATGTGTGGCGGAAAACTAACACTGCACATCACCCTGAACACACCATCCCCACTGAGAAACATGGTGGTGGCAGCATCATGCTGTGGGGATGCTTTTCTTCAGCAGGGACAGGGAAGCTGGTCAGAGTTGATGGGAAGATGAATGGAGCCAAATACAGGGCAATCTTGGAAGAAAACCTGTTAAGAGTCTGCAAAAGACTTGAGACTGGGGCGGAGGTTCACCTTCCAGCAGGACAACGACCCTAAACATACAGCCAGAGCTACAATGGATTGGTTTAGATCAAAGCATATTCATGTGTTAGAATGGCCCAGTCAAAGTCCAGATCTAAATCCAATTGAGAATCTCTGGCAAGACTTGAAAATTGCTGTTCACAGACGCTCTCCATCCAATCTGACTGAGCTTGAGCTATTTTGCAAAGAAGAATGGGCAAAAATTTCAGTCTCTAGATGTGCAAAGCTGGTAGAGACATACCCCAAAAGACTTGCAGCTGTAATTGCAGCGAAAGGTGGTTCTACAAAGTATTGACTCAGGGGGGCTGAATACTTTTGCACACCACACTTTTCAGTTTTTTATTTCTAAAAAAATTTGAAAACCATGTATCATTTTCCTTCCACTTCACAATTATGCACTACTTTGTGTTGGTCTATCACATAAAATCCCAATAAAATACATTTACGTTTGTGGTTGTAACGTGACAAAATGTGGAAAAGTTCAAGGGGTATGAATACTTTTGCAAGCCACTGTATATACTTCAATGCTAAAACCTCGGATCTATTCCAGTATATTTACTTAATTTAATTATGCAACCTTTCAGGCAGTGAGCTGTGTCAAATAGATTTATATTGTCCTTTGATACACCTTATATACATTATGTAACAATACCAATTACTTTACATCCGACAAACACCCATGTAATATACACATTACACAGCAGACACATTAAATGGTATTGCAGTGTTGACTGAACACTAGTTTTATAGATGTGACAGACCTGTTACGTATAAAATCAACAAAACAAATTTACTTTATAGATTTATGAAGATCTTCATAAATTTGCTCTATTTTAATGCAAATCTGATCACACTGGAAAGTCATTCAACAACTTTTTATTTTACAAAATGTTTTCTGATTGGAGCAATTGTTTTTCTCTATGTAATTCAAAAGCAAGTTCAAAAACTTTGTATACCTGATGTTTTTGCCTGCGCTTACGCTCTTGTTCAATCTTTTGTTGCTTCTCCAGTTTCTCTGTGATACGAGCCTCTCTTAGTGATTGCCTTTTACTTCGTTTATAGGCTTTCACATTCAATGCTGTCTCCAGAGTTGTATCACGGCGCATGCAGGCAACTACTTCTTGTCTTAGCTACATTTTGAAAAGAAAAATATTATAAAGTTCAAAATGTTTTCATGACAAAATTACTAAAGTCTAATTTTACCTTCTACACCATAAGCTTTAATCAGTAGAAAAACACAAAATGGTTTACATTTTGACATTATTATTGAACAAGTATGCAGAAAGTTAGAAATGTCCTACTTTCTTAAAACTTAAATGCAAATACAAAGCCAAACCTACAGATTTGTCATTAAGATGAGGTTTATGATATTTCTGATCTGGATTGGTAATTCATTTTGCCGCCACTTTTGCTCCCATGATAATTCTTGCAATAGATAAGACACAAAATGATGGAGTAACTCTCCAGGGTAGGCAGCATCTCTGGAGAGAAAGAATGGGTGACGTTTCGGATCGAGACCCTTCTTCAGTCTGAAGGGTCTCGACCCGAAATGTCACCCATTCCTTCTCTCCAGAGATGCTGCCTGACCCGCTGAGTTATTCCAGCATTTTATGTCTATCTTTGGTTTGAGCCAGCATCTGCAGTTCCTTCCTACACAATTCTTACAATAGCTGTGTTGTCACTGCACTTCAAATGTAAAGATCTCTCAAGGAAATATGGGATCCTTAGCTTTAGTGTGTTTTTACAATACTGGGTACAAAAAGTGTGACATCATATCTATGTAACTGTTAAAAGTCTTATCTTGTATATGGATGTATTTGTTTGTGTGTGTATTTGTTTGTTTGTTTGTGTATAATCAGATCTTCGCAAAAAGACGATGCGGTAAAGGTAAAATGTTTACATATTCCGGTAAACATTTTCCCTATGGAATCCAAAATCTAGTTATCTGAAAATTTCATGCTTTATTTCTCAATTTATTACTGAAAATGGTCAAAATCTGACAAAACTTTGAATTTAAAAACAACTGTCTTTCGCTGATGATGTCACAATGGGTCTGCGTGCCCTTCTTCCACGCGCTGCAAGTGACATGACCCCCCCCTCCCGTTATTCAAAAGACGCAGCCGGAGATGAAGTCGGGCCGTCGACTGAAGACCAAAGATCATAGCTGAAGACTGCGGTGGCCCAACTCGCGGTCCTTTGGTCGACGCTCATCCGTTCGCGCCTCGGGTCCGGTTCTTGGCTCAGGGCCGTGCCTCTGTGTCCCTCTCTGTGCATCTGTGTGCCTCTGTGTCCCTCTCTGTGCCTCTGTGTCCCTCTCTAGCCGCGCCTGCGAGTTGGGGGCTATGCGTGAGTGGATAGGGAGGGGGATGGGGTAAAAGGAGCGAATTAATAATATTAATATAATATCAAGGGGGGTGGTTAATGTGTGTGTGTGTGTGTGACGCCGCAGGCCGTTCCCCCCCCCCCTTAAACGCTCGTTGAGGGGACGGGACCCAACGGGTTCCACTTGGTCTAGTCATACATAAAACTGAAGTTCACAAATAAATTATTTCAACATGATTCAGATTAATCAAAAACCCTCACAGCGGCAGTACATGACAGGGAGAGATAGTCCATTGTTGGCTGGGGAAGGTGCGAACTCAAGAGGGATACAATGTGGAGAGCTGAGGAACTGGTTAAACAACTGGGGGAGAGGAAGGGGGCATGGGGTAGGTAGAAGTTACTTAAAATTAGAGAATTCAATATTCATCCCACATGGGTTTTAAGCTACCCAAGTTTGATATGAGGTGCTGTTCCACCAATTTGCATGTGGTCTCACTCTGGCAATGGAGGTGGCGCAGGACAGAAAGGTCAGTATTGGAATGGGAAGGGGAATTGAAAAGGTTGGCAACTGGGAGATCCCGTAGGCCTCGGCGGACTAAGTGCAAGTGTTTAGTGAAAAGGTCGACGAGTTTCCCTTTGATCTCACTGACGTACTGGATTCCACGGCAGGAACAGTCAATGCAATAGATGAGATTGGAAGGGATAGACGTAAACCAATGTCTTGCCGGAAAGGATGGTCAAGGTGGTTTGTGTGGGAAGGAATGAGTGAATGTATTTGCTGAGGGAGCGGTCTTTGCAGAAGGCGGGAAGGGGTGGAGATGGAAAGATGTGATTAGTGGTGGGATCCCGTAGGAGGTGACAGAAATGTTGGAGGATAGTGTTTTGGATGTGGAGGCTGGTGGGGTGAAAGGTAGGACTAGGGGAACTCTGCCTTTGTTGCGTCAGGGGGTAAGGGGAGTGAGAGAAATATGGAACAGAGGAGACGTGTGAGGGGCTCATCTGTGATAGAAGGGGGGAACCCACGTTCCCTGGAGAATGAGGACATCCCACATGTTCTCGTATGGAACACCTCATCCTGGGAGCAGATGCAGCAGAGACTGGGGAGTTGAGAGCAGGGAATAGCATCTTTGCAAGAGGCAGGGTGGGAGGCATAGTCCAGATAACTGTGGAAGTCAGTAGGCTTGTAATAGATGGCAGATAGATTGAGAAAGAGGTGCCCCAGATTACTGTTCACACCCAAACTACCATATAGAATCAACCATATTGTTGTAAATATGGCCACATGCATTTTGAGCGAGTATGACAGATCTCCTTTGAAGAATATTCAGAAACCATGGTAGCTTTATGGTATCCATTAAGAGCAGTCAACTTTTAATTTATCTGAAGGAAAACAAAATGAGCACATGAGGGTTGTGGAATTAATAGCAGTTATTTTAAAGAACTAGTACAGATCTCATCAGCAGAATAATGTCCTTTCATGTTGCATCATTATACAATTTAAATAAATACTAACCTGTCTTTGGAAATTGAGCAGGCGAAGTGCTTTTAATTCGACTGTAGCTTTATTGCGCAAATCTGGTGGCAAAGAACCAGGTAAGTTTTCAAGCTCTTGAATACGATGAGCAATTCGAGCTTGAAGTCTTTGAGACAAGAAAATTAAAATTAATGTTAACAGCTAGCATTGTGGGAGCAACGGCTCATTTTTGTATGTTCAAAATCTAAAAATGTTTTGAAAAGGTATATTACCGAAGTTTATGTTGACCTGGTTCAATTATATAGAATGATTAGAAGAAGGTATAAGAGTCTGCAAACTGTGACCTCAGAATCAGCTCATTTCCAAAAACCATCAGGTTCTTGAAAAGTAAATACCAACTAAACTACAAATTATCTTGGTTGCACTTCAGGCTTTTATTTTGCACCAATATTATTTTTTTCTAGTTTATTGTGCTATCTTTACAGACCTGTTATGCTGTCATTTTTCAATTTTCAGTGCATATGACAATTAAACACACTTACTCTTGGCAGATAAGCATAAACACAAGGTAATCAGTCTGAGCTAGTGCTATGAGTAAGC
Source organism: Amblyraja radiata (assembly GCF_010909765.2). Classification (NCBI taxonomy): domain Eukaryota; kingdom Metazoa; phylum Chordata; class Chondrichthyes; order Rajiformes; family Rajidae; genus Amblyraja; species Amblyraja radiata. Next base: position 52,054,665 of record NC_045958.1, on the reverse strand, counting down.
CATTTCCTATTGGATCTACCTCCTTAGCAATTTTCCCGCATATCTTATATTCTAGTCCCCTCACACACTCATCTTGTTTGATTTTGAAAGCACCAATACTTCAATCATTTTCTATAACAGTGAGTATATTATAATTAACTTCCGATTATGAGATTTATTAGTACTTTCCCAAAAACAAAAGGCTCCAAACTGTGCAAACTCACTTGTTTAAAGATTTCAGCTGTGGCACCACATTTCTAAAAGTTTATCTTAGCATGAATATGCCACAACCAATTCTTTCACACGGGCAAAGCACTTGGAAAAAAAGCAAATTTTGCTTTTTTAAATATGTTAAACCTTGATTGGCAAATGACATTTTAAGAGAAACTAATTTAGGAAAATCGAGTAAAATAATTAGAAAATCCAAGATATTTTAGCACCTGATTATTTTTGATGTGTAAATTAAACTAATATGTTCTTAATGCAGTAAACTCAGGTGGTATTTGAAATAAAAAGTATATAAACGCCTTTCAACAATTTTAAAAAAAAGAACTCAATCTTTAAGGTATTTGCTCACTAGTAATACCACTCTTGCTAATATAAATTGTACAGTTATCAGGCTAACTACCTTCTGATATACAGAGGGATCTTGGGGGCCAAGTCTGTATCTCCATGAAAGAAGCAACACAGGTAGATAAGGCAGTTCTGGTTGTTCCATTAAAGGAGGGGCGTGGAGGCTATGGAAAGGGTGCAAAAGAGGTTTACCAGGATGCTGCATGGATTAGATTATATTAGCAACAAGAAAAGGTTGGACAATTATGGATTATCTTCTCTGGAGCAAAGGCCAAGTGGAAACCTGATAGGAGTTTATAACATATAGGAGGCATAGATAGAATACAGTCAGAATCATTTTGCCAGAAGGCAAATATCAAATAGTAGAGGGCAGAGAGTTAAAGTCAGAAGAAGAAAGTTTATGTGCCGAGCAAGTTAACAAAACCACAGGAGTGATAGGTGCCTGGAGCATGCTGTCATGTGTGATGGTGGAAGCAGATATGAAAGTCACATATAAGCAGCTCTTAGATAGTCATGTGAAAATATGCTGGGACCAGAGGGATACAGATCACATGCAGTCAGATGGTAATTGTTTAATTAGCATCGTGTTCAGCATTGTGGGAAGGAAGCCTTGTTCTATGTTCTAAAACTTGGAGACTTACAGAATGCTAGACTTTATTTATACCATACCACCTTAAAAGAGATTGCTGTTAATTATTCCAAAAAGGAGTAACGGACATCTATAGACAAATTACAGTTTTTATGGTAACATTTCAACTCACCTATATTCTCGTTCTTGAAGAATCTCAACAGGATCCAACCCCTGTGGTTTCTGGATGGGCGTTATACGGTTTTGTTTCTGATGAAGTTGGATAGTTGGCGGTGGCTGGACAACAGATTGCTGTGGCAATGATGCCCCAGGGCCAGAGGGGACCGTCTGCACAGCTGGTGCAGGAGAAGGCCTCCCACAAGTAGCTTGAGTAGACATTTTTTGAGGAGTGCTTGGAATTCCCATTTCATTGACTTGACCTATTATTTTCCAAAGAAAATAGAAAAATAGATTACATTACATAACTTTCCTAGTGCATTATTTAAGGATAAAGGGTAAAAACTATAATTGTTAGATTTATATTCAAATTACTATTTATATTAAAACAATGCATCAATTGGTTCATCTGAAAGTGATAAGAGGGAGACACAGATGGAGAACAAAGACAAACTGGTTCATGCACCATTTAATGTCTAAGTATTGGAAGTCAGGAGTGGTCAGTGGGCTAAACTTACAGAATATTCCAACGAGGATTCCATAAATATAAAGAGATGTTTTTATCACGAGGCACGGTTTTCAGTTCTCCTTGAAATTTAGAATTCGGATTGTTTTTCAGGAAGTTGAACAATTTAAGCAGATCAGTGAAAATTAATTGGCTAAATTATGGTATGGTCATTGGAGAGCGGGTAGGCAGTGTGTAGCAAGATGGCCTACTCCTACGCAAAACACGTAGTACGGTCACGGGCAGATTCATGGGTGATTATAGGACCCATTTTAGCAATCAGCCTCCGCCATCTTGCTTCCGGCCAAAGATCGGATCTTTGCTTCCGCCTCTGCTCTCGTAACCAAAGATCTTATAGCGGAGAGCGGAGGCTCCGCTATAAGATCTTTGGTTCCAATCGCCAATGTAGGCGACCCGACTTGTATTTCTTCAGGTTCCCCGTTAAGGAGGAAAGGTAAGAAAACATTTATTACTTCTGTGGCATATTGAAAATGTTATTTAGCCTGTTCAATCTCTCACTGTAGTTAGATCATAGAGCTCAGATAGTCGAGGCCTCATGGCAGCATACTTGTAAAAATCTTCTCCTTCCATAGCTAGAAAGCATTTTATTTCTACCTCTCTGTTATTTAATGCAGAATAAGCACATATTGACTGTTTTACACTGAGAATTTTATGAAGTCTGCCCGAACTTTCACTATAGTTGAGATCTTAAAGCTGGGTGCTCCCCCTTGTCAAAGTGTTGACCATGTTACCATTGATTACTATTATGAATCACATTAAAAGCGAAAATATGCCTATGTTCCTTCACAGCGTGCGGGGAGCATGGCCCGGATCAGCACGGCCAAGACACCAGAGTGAAGTTACGGGGAGGTTTACAATGTTTATTATTTAATGTCCCTTGTCTAGTCTTAAATAAAGTTCATCATTGGATATACAAATCAGAAGAAATAAAATTGTGTGTGTTATATGATTATATACATCTACATCACATTCATGTATGTGTGTTTTTTCCAGCATACAACTAGTCAGTTGTATGCTCATGGAATAAAACCATCCTTAAGTCTTTTGTAAATCTTGCTCAAAACAAATTTAATTTTGTGAAATTCTTCAATTAGATAACCCCGCCATTAGAGGCAGATCTCATTCCACTCTCTGGCTATTGGGAAGACCAGACTCCTTTTTATTTGTGGAGAAACAACTCCATAGAAAATAGAAAATAAGCACAAAAACATTAAGTAACATTCCAGGGCTAGAGCAACTGGAATCTTCATATTGCTATTATTTTCCCAAATACTGCAATTGTGAACAGTGTAATTACATTAGTGTGATTAGATGAATGAATTACAGTGCAAGTGTAATACAAAATCAACTCAAACACAGCATATGAGCCATTTAAAAAGAAATGATTTAAAAAACATTAAAAAAGAAAATTACCAGTCAAAATTTATAAACATTTTATTCTAACAAGAATTAAAAGAATTATGAACTAACAGAATTATGAATCTAACCCTATATCACGCACAAAAACTGGTCCCCCGCAACTTTGATTACCCTGCGAGTCGGGTCGGGTAGGTTCCGGTTAATACAAAATCAACTCAAACACAGCTTATGAGCCATTTAAAAAGAAATGATTTAAAAAACATAAAAAAAGATAATTACCAGAGTCAAATTTTATTCTTGACAAGTATTAACAGAATTATGAACTAACAGAATTATGAATCTAACCCTATATCTCACACACACACACACACACTGTTCCCCCGCAACGTTGATTACACTGCGAGTCGGGTCGGGTAGGTTCCGGTTACTAAAATGGGCAGGGAAAAATATCCAGTAGCTCCGTAGCGTACTCCGTAGCGTACTACGCGTCAGCCCATTGCATTTCGCAGGAGTGGCCTATCTTGCTCCGCTATAGGATCTTTGGTGTGTAGAAGTTGAAAGGAAAGCAAAATGAAGGAGTAGCCAGAAGAAAATTAGGTTTGCATGTATTGACAGGCACTCCCCGACATGTAATAGGAGAGTTATATAACCTCACACTTAAGTAAACAATTCACAACAGGTCGTCCCATTCGCTAAATGACCTGTGTAATTGCAACGGGAAGATGGCAAGGGGTTCCCGTCCACTTCAGAGATATTAAAATGTCCCCGGGCACGCCACTCTTCCAGTTTTGTCCACTGTCGGTGCAATATTGGGAAGGTTGAGCGAAAACAAGGGATGCCGATGAGAGCAACTCCCGGCTAAGTCGCCAACATCTTCCACAAGGTGACCCAGCAAGCCCTTCTTTACCACTGTCCAGTTGGCGTGGCTGTTGTTGCGACTCACATTGTAGCTCCCTGGCCGACAGTGCTTTCTTCATGGGCCTGTCCCACAACTGGAAACTGTCAGAGTGACACACACACACAGCTTCCTTCACCAGCCAGTTATGCAGGCGGGAGACAGGGCAAGCGGGGGGAGCGCTGTCTGAGTGAAATTTACACGGTGCAAAGCCAAGGTGATACAGACACACACCGCGATGAACAGGAAGGTTGGCGCTGTAATTAAGACGGCGAGTGTATAGTAAGTACCTTAAAGGGGGGGGGGGGGGGGGGGGGGGGTAGGAGTGGAGGCAACTTTTAAGAAGCCAGAGATACATGGCTGTGAAGCTCGGCAGACTTTTAACATTACCGGTCGGTTATCCTTGGTTCTGAAAACTACTGCTTAAGTATTTTTTCCCCAAGGAAATTCACGAGTCAGCACTGGTTACAACCTACGAGAACCTTCGACCTCCTGGCAACCCACTAGGACCTCCTGGCGACCCACCTACGGCACGAGAATTCTCGCTACTCTCCATGAAGGCGACTCTCTGGCAAACACCCTCAAACATGTGACGACCATGTGGCGACTGCATAGTCTCCTGCAGTCGCCTAAAAGGGACAGGCCCATTAGGCTGCTGCCACCAACAGGATACCTAATTTTAGTCTACCTAATATTAAGGAGATTCCAACGCGAAAAATCTGGCATATGTAAGGGTTTATGGAACGTCGCTTTTACGCAGGTCATGGAGTTTATGTATTACAAGAAAATGTTTAAGTTAATTTAATCTGTCACTTAATGAAATTTGAGTTCACTCCAATGAAGACCACGGAACATGTTTGAAGATCATTTTTGAAACACAGGTCGATGAAAACCAGTAACATTTAACATTCCTTTGATTGAGTTAATGGGAAGTAATCTGAAAAACAAATGTGTGTGTGTGTACAAGCAAGTGTGTAGGAAGGAACGGCAGATGCTGGTTTACACCATAGATAGACAAAATTCTGGAGTAACTCAGTGGGTCAGGTAGCATCTGGAGTAAAGGAATAGGTGACGTTTTGGGTCGCGACCCTTTTTCAGACTGAGAGTCAGGGGAGAGGTAAACTAGAGATATGAAAAGGTACAAAACAAATCTCAGCCGGCACCAATGACTCAAGAAAGGCGGTGCCCACAATGGTCCATTGTTGGCTGTGGAAGAGGTGACAATGAAGGGATACAAACAGTGAAACAGGCAAGACGACTAAGATGTGGGAGGGACACAGAGAGAGGGGGGGATGCAAGGGTTACTTGAAATTAGAGAAATTAATATTCATTATAACCCAGTGATATGAATATTGATTTCTCTTAATTTCAAGTGACTGTTGCATTCCCTCTCCGGCTCACAGAGAAAGCTATGGAAGTAGATCCAGTTTGAAGGCAAATTCAATGCTAGCATTTATTTCAAGAGGGCTTGTATAAAAAAACAGGGATGTAATGCTGAGGCTCTATAAGGCGCTGGTAAGGCCACATTTGGAATATTGTGAGCAATTTTGGGCACCATATCTGAGGAAGGATGTGCTGGCTCTGGAGAGGGTCCAGAGGAGGTTTACAAGAATGATCCCACGAATGAGTAGGCTAACCTATGATGAGCATTGGGCCGGTACTCACTGGTTTAGAAGAATGAGGGTGGATCTCATTGAAATATCATAATAGTGAAAGGCTTGGATAAAGTAGATGTGATGTTTCCACTCGTGGGAGAGTCTAGGACTGTGAATGAATGAATACGTTTTATTGGCTAAGTATTCACATAACAGGAATTTGCCTTGGTGCTCTGCCCACGAGTGACAACATGACATACAGTGACAGTTAAGAATGATACATAAACATTAATAATAAATCATTATTGATTAAACATGCAAATTAAATAAAATACCAGAGCAAAAGGAGGCGACAGATTTTTGGTTATTGAGTAGAGCTACTACTCGTGGAAAAAAAGCTGTTTTTATGTCTGGCTGTGGCAGCTTTGACAGTCCGGAGTCACCTTCCAGAGGGAAGTGATTTAGAGAGTTTGTGGTCAGGGTGAGAGGGGTCAGAGATGATCTTACCCGCTCGCTTCCTGGCCCTTGCAGTGTACAGTTCGTCAATGGAGGGAAGGTTGCAGCCAATAACCTTCTCAGCTGATCGGACGATTCGCTGCAGCCTCCAGGTGTCGTGCTTGGTGGCTGAGCCAATCCAGACCATGATGGAGAAGGTGAGGACAGACTCTACGATGGCCGTATAGAATTGGACCATCATTGCCTGTGGCAGATTGTGCTTCTTCAGTTGCCGCAGTAAGTACATCCTCTGTTGTGCCTTATTGGCTGTGGAGTCGATGGTAGACCCCCACTTAAGGTCCTTGGAGATGATGGTTCCCAGGAACTTAAAAGACTGGAGGTCATAGTCTCAGAATTAAAGGATGTTTTTTTAGGAAGGAGATGAGGAGAAATTTATTTAGTCAGAGGGTGGTGAATCTGTGGAATTCTTTGCCACAAAATGCTGCAGAGGATATTTTAAAGGTAAAGATAGATAGATTTTTGATTAGTACAAATGTCAGAGGTTATAGAGAAGAGGCAGGAGAATGGGGTTAGGAGGGAGTAATAGATCGGCCATGATTGAATGGCGGTGTAGACATGATGGGCCTCATGATCTAATTAGGATTTTCAAAAAGCATACAGATATATGGATATGAATGGTTTAGTGGGCTATAGCCGATATGGCAACTTGGTGGGCCTGTTTTCATGCTGTATGGCATTGGTGAGACGTGCAATCAAGTCATGCCGACGTAAACATTCAATGAATCATGAACTCAAGTTACTTCTATACAATGATTTAATACCAGAATCTATTTAGCCGGGCCAGCTGTAAATATTTAAGCTTTGTGTGATGGGACAGTTTTTCCAACGCCACACAAATCAGTTTATTGCAAAATACTATAGTTCCAGAATTGTAGTGGACACATGCCAACAGAAATGAGAGAAACTGGCTGAATAATGGTTCAAATCTTGTACCAAATTTGTCAATACCCTTAAACGATCTTATGAATTAACAATAGCAGATAGAAAGTATGAAAATATTAGCTTGACAGTCATTTACCTTCTGTCCAGGGCTTATGAGCGTTAGGAACATGCCCTGGTATCATTTGCGAGGGTCCAACAGCCTGACCAGCCATTGAATGCATGCCAATACCTAAAAGTAACAATAAAATATACTGAATGGGTTTTTACCGAATCTAAAAACGATTCCCTCCCCCCCCACATCAGTCTGAAGAGGGTCTTGACCCGAAACGTCGCCTGTTCCTTCTGTCCATAGATGCTGCCTCATCTGCTGAGTAACTCCAGCATTTTAGTCTATCTTCGATTTTTCCAGCATTTGCAGTTCTTTCTTAAACTAAAAACTATAATATTGTTTTAAACAAGCGATAAGGAAGTTAATATAGGAAGTGGACATTTCTTGATCAACATGATTTTCTTTTTCATTACCTGCTCTTGTGATAGGCTTAGGCTACTGAAGGATACTGATCTGTTGCTAAACTGGGTGGAGTGATTGCAGATAGAAACATAGAAATTAGGTGCAGGAGTAGGCCATTCGGCCCTTCGAGCCTGCACCGCCATTCAATATGATCATGGCTGATCATCCAACTCAGTATCCCGTACCTGCCTTCTCTCCATACCCTCTGATCCCCTTAGCCACAAGGGCCACATCTAACTCCCTCTTAAATATAGCCAATGAACTGGCCTCGACTACCCTCTGTGGCAGGGAGTTCCAGAGATTCACCACTCTCTGTGTGAAAAAAGTTCTTCTCATCTCGGTTTTAAAGGATTTCCCCCTTATCCTTAAGCTGTGACCCCTTGTCCTGGACTTCCCCAACATCGGGAGCAATCTTCCTGCATCTAGCCTGTCCAACCCCTTAAGAATTTTGTAAGTTTCTATAAGATCCCCTCTCAATCTCCTAAATTCTAGCGAGTATAAGCCGAGTCTATCCAGTCTTTCTTCATAAGACAGTCCTGACATCCCAGGAATCAGTCTGGTGAACCTTCTCTGCACTCCCTCTATGGCAATAATGTCCTTCCTCAGATTTGGAGACCAAAACTGTACGCAATACTCCAGGTGTGGTCTCACCAAGACCCTGTACAACTGCAGTAGAACCTCCCTGCTCCTATACTCAAATCCTTTTGCTATGAAAGCTAACATACCATTCGCTTTCTTCACTGCCTGCTGCACCTGCATGCCCACTTTCAATGACGGGTGTACCATGACACCCAGGTCTCGCTGCATCTCCCCTTTTCCTAGTCGGCCACCATTTAGATAATAGTCTGCTTTCCTGTTTTTGCCACCAAAATGGATAACCTCACATTTATCCACATTATACTGCATCTGCCAAACATTTGCCCACTCACCCAGCCTATCCAAGTCACCTTGCAGTCTCCTAGCATCCTCCTCACAGCTAACACTGCCCCCCAGCTTCGTGTCTTCCGCAAACTTGGAGATATTGCCTTCAATTCCCTCATCCAGATCATTAATATATATTGTAAATAGCTGGGGTCCCAGCACTGAGCCTTGCGGTACCCCACTAGTCACTGCCTGCCATTGTGAAAAGGACCCGTTTACTCCTACTCTTTGCTTCCTGTTTGCCAGCCAGTTCTCTATCCACATCAATACTGAACCCCCAATGCCGTGTGCTTTAAGTTTGTAAACTAATCTCTTATGTGGGACCTTGTCGAAAGCCTTCTGGAAGTCCAGATACACCACATCCACTGGTTCTCCCCTATCCACGCTACTAGTTACATCCTCGAAAAATTCTATAAGATTCGTCAGACATGATTTACCTTTTGTAAATCCATGCTGACTTTGTCCAATGATTTCACCACTTTCCAAATGTGCTGCTATCCCATCTTTAATAACTGACTCTAGCAGTTTCCCCACTACCGATGTTAGACTAACTGGTCTGTAATTCCCCGTTTTCTCTCTCCCTCCCTTCTTAAAAAGTGGGGTTACGTTTGCTACCTGCCAATCCTCAGGAACTACTCCAGAATCTAAAGAGTTTTGAAAGATTATTACTAATGCATCCACTATTTCTGGAGCTACTTCCTTAAGTACTCTGGGATGCAGCCTATCTGGCCCTGGGGATTTATCGGCCTTTAATCCATTTAATTTACCCAACACCACTTCCCGGCTAACCCGGATTTCACTCAATTCCTCCAACTCCTTTGACCCGCGGTCCCCTGCTATTTCCAGCAGATTATTTATGTCTTCCTTAGTGAAGACGGAACCAAAGTAGTTATTCAATTGGTCCGCCATATCCTTGTTCCCCATGATCAACTCACCCGTTTCTGACTGCAAGGGACCTACATTTGTTTTAACTAATCTCTTTCTTTTCACATATCTATAAAAACTTTTGCAGTCAGTTTTTATGTTCCCTGCCAGTTTTCTTTCATAATCTATTTTTCCTTTCCTAATTAAGCCCTTTGTCCTCCGGTATGCTGCTTTTTCTGGCTAATTTGTACGCATCATCCTTCGCTTTGATACTATCCCTGATTTCCCTTGTTATCCACGGATGCACTACCTTCCCTGATTTATTCTTTTGCCAGATGGAATGTAATCCTGAAATGTGCGAGGTGATGCATTTTGAGAGGCCTATTAAGGTTAGGACATACACATGAATGAAAAACCCTGAGGAGATACGAGGAACAGAGGGTCACTGGAGGGTACAAATCCAATGATCCCCAAAGATGGCAGCATGTGATGAAATGGCAAACAGGACCTGGCCTTCATTAGTCAGGGTGTAGAATATGAGATAATGGAGGTTGTGATACAACATTAGAAGACATTGGTTAGGCCACAGGTGGGGGTATGTATGCCGTTCTGGTTGCCACATTAAAGGAAGGACCTGATTGCTCGGTAGAGACCAAAGATAAGATTCATCAGGATGTTGTCTGGTGTGGAACGTTTCCCTTGGTGCATAAGAGAGGCCGGAAAGCAGCCTGACAGAATAATGGACTTAATTAGAGTGAATAATGAGGAACTTCTCCCAATAATAGACAACCAAGGTGGGTGATGGTGGGGGTGGGGGCAGCGGTGGAGAAGACTGCATACCAACTGTTGGTGAACCGAATTAGAATAGCTGCTCAGTCTGGACATGCCGGGCTAAAGACCCGTGCGATTAGGATATTCTCTTACAAAAAAGGAGAAAATCCGGAACATGAAAAAATATAATCAGGGATTAGAGGATAAAAATATAGTGTAACAGCATAGTGTTACAGTTACAGAGAAAGTGAAGATAAAAAAATTGCAAGGTCCCCAATGAGGTAGGTTGGAAGATCGGAACTCCCATTGCTATGGGAAGAAAGTTCAGTAGTCGGAGGTCAGATAACAGCAGGAAAGAAGCTTATTCCTGAATCTGATGGCATGTTTCAAGATTTTGTATCCTCTGCCCAACAAATGCAAGAGAAAATGATCACAGTGAAAGTAATTCTTGAATATTTGTAGGAACTGCAGATGCTGGTTTAAATCGAAGATAGACAGAAAATGCTAATCGGGACAGGCAGCATCTCTGGAGAGAAGAAATGGGTGACGTTTCGGGTCGAGACCCTTCTTCAGACTGAGTTACTCCAGCATTTTGTGTCTATCTAGTCCTTGATTATGTTGGCTACTCTCCCGAGACAGTGTAATGTGCAGATGCAGTTGATTGGGGAGGGGAACTACAGGAAATAGAGGCACAACATTAGCTACCCTCCAGTCTTCTGGCAACTCACCTGTGGCTATCAATGATACAAATATCAGTGTAAAGAACTGAGGAGGAGGAGTAATGCAGGAGGTGGCAGATATGTGGAACCAGGTGATGATGAGAGATGATAGGCTGATAAAACCAGGTTGTTAGGAGAGTGGGATAGGAAGAAAGGGTGGGGTAAAGACAGAGGCTGAGAAAGGTTGCAGATTCTGGAATCATATTTACAACATAGGTGATAAGTAGAACTAGATATGGGATGGACAACAGGCAGATGGAACCAATTGCAATCTCATCCTCCAAGCTGGTTACCAAACTCGCAGAACTGGGTCTCTGCGCATCCCTCTGCAATTGGATCCTCGACTTCCTCATCCACAGACCAGTCTGTTCGTATTGGTGGAAATGTGTCAGCCTCGATAACAATCAGCACGGGAGCACCTCAAGGCTGCGTGCTCAGCCCCCTGCTGTACTCGCTCTATACTCATGACTGCGTAGCCTGTCATAGTGCGAACTCCATCATCAAGTTCGCTGACGACACCACTGTTGTGGGACGTATCACTGATGGGGGTGAGTCAGAGTATAGAAGAGAGATCGAGCAAGTGTCCATATGGTGCCAGCACAATAACCTGGCCCTCAACACCAGCAAAACCAAGGAACTGATTGTGGACTTTGGATGGAGTAGGATGGGGACCCACAGTCCCGTTGATATCAATGGGTCGATGGTTGAAAGGGTCAAGAGCTTCAAATTCCTGGGCGTGCACATCTCTGAAGATCTTTCCTGGTCTGAGAACACTGATGCAATTATCAAGAAAGCACATCAGCGCCTCTACTTCCTGAGAAGATTACGGAGATTCGGTTTGTCAAGGAGAACTCTCTCTAACTTCTACAGGTGCACAGTAGAGAGCATGCTGACCGGTTGCATCGTGGCTTGGTTCGGCAACTTGAGCGCCCTGGAGAGGAAGAGACTACAAAAAGTAATAAACACTGCCCAGTCCATCATCGGCTCTGACCTTCCTTCCATCGAGGGGATTTATCGTAGTCGCTGCCTCAACAAGGCTGGCAGTATCATCAAAGACCCACACCATCCTGGCCACACACTCATCTCCCTGCTACCTTCAGGTAGAAGGTACAGGAGCCTGAAGACTGCAACAACCAGGTTCAGGAATAGCTACATCCCCACAGCCATCAGGCTATTAACCTGGCTCGGACAAAACTCTGAACATTAATAACCCATTATCTGTTATTTGCACTTTATCAGTTTATTTTTGCACTTTATCAGTATCCTCTCCTAAGGAATCCTGGTGTGGTTTGCTAGTTGTACTGTGGCTGAGAGGAGGGTGTTGCAGGGAATTATAAAAACTGCGCAGAACGTTACAAACGCCCAACTGCCCTCCTTGGATGACATATATAGGGCCCGATGCTTGCGCCGGGCCACAAATATCAAGCAGGACACATCCCACCCTGCCAACCACCTTTTTACTCTGCTACCCTCTGGGAGGCGATTCAGGACTCTGAAGGCTAAAAAATAGTTTCTACCCATGTGCGATAAAAGAGCTAAATTCCAACAGAGAATGCTGGGGAAGCAAAATGTAATTCCAAGAAATGCCGCCAAATTCTTTTAAATTACCTATTTATTTTTTACTAATAAGTGTACATATGTGTTAATGGTTGTCGTGTTTGTATTTTTTTAACCGGAGGAGATGTAATGGAATTTCGTTGCACAGTATTGTGCAATGACAATAAACGTATTCATTCATGTGTTTTGTAGTCAATGCCTACTATGTTCTGTTGTGCTGAAGCAAAGCAAGAATTTCATTGTCCGATCAGGGACACATGACAATAAACTCACTTGAACTTGAACTTGAAATAAACTTAAGGGTTGGTGAAAGAAAGTGGAGAAAAGAAACTGTCCTAGTGGCAGCATGCTGTAACGGTTGTAACTTTGTTTGCTCCTTTAACTTTTAACTTCTTGCTTACCACTCTTTCAATGTTACTTGGTATTACTTGATTTCAAGGCTCGGTCTAACCTTTCTTAAAGTGTTAACACTTTTATACGTTTCAATCGTGTAAAGGATAGAGACAAGAGGGAAAAGAGCTTCTCCAAGGAAGAGAATGGGGAAGGCGCAGCTTCTGACTGGTATCTTAGAAGCAATATCGAAAATGAATGATGAAATGAAAAATGAAATGAAAATAACATTTTGCAGTTTGGAAGAAATTATGAAAGGAATTTCGAGCAAATTGAAGGAAGTTCAAGACAAGCTGATTATGTTACAAGATGAATCTCATGAACAGAAGAAACAAATTGATAACTTGCGAACCTTGGGCCAGGAAAGAGATTTGAAGATTGAAAAACTGGAACGGAAAATGAATGAAAATACTCGGGCACTCCAGCAATACAAGATTAAAAATATGGATCTGGAAAACAGGAGCCGTCGACTGAATTTGCAAATTGTTGGTTTGCCTGAAGGTCAAGAAGGGGATAATGTTATAAAAAAATGCCTCTAAAATGATAAAGGAGATTTCAACACCGAGCACTATGAAAATCTTCCAATTTTGGATAACGCACACAAGATCGGGAAGAATTCTGGTCTTCAAGATAAACCGAGACATTTGATCGTTCGCTTGCACTTCTTACGGATGAAGGAGAATATCCGCCAAGCAGCAAAAAAATTGGGCATGGTTGAATATGAAGGATGCAAGTTTCGGTTTGTTCCTGATTACAGCCGCGAGCTTTTGAAATTGAGTAAGTCTTTCCATAATGTAATGTCTGAGTTGTTTAAGAAACAGTTGCACCCCGCCTTGCTTTATCCAGCTAGAATGCGTATACGACTCTTTAATGGTAACAATCGATTTTTTAACAATCCTCAAGACGCTTCCAGCTTTCTGGAGGTTATGGGGTGAAGCCGCGACGGGGAGCTACTGATAATTGATTAAGTTACAATTGGAGATTTATTGTTCCTATTTTGACAATATATTGTTTTGTAAATGATTAAGAATTTAATTGGATGAGTTGTTCTTTAATTACTTTTTAGAATTTTAGTATGATGGTATCAAACAACAACTTTTACCTTCTCTAAGATACTGTTAATTTAATATAATGGTATTATATATTAATTTTTAAGATCTTCTTTGTTAGCTTTTCTATTTTTTAAATGTCCAACAAAGGCATTTTTTTCCATGTCTTTAGACAAACAAAGTGAATGCCGTTCTTGTTTTTCATATTTTGATCTTGAATAAATAGTATGAAGTAGCTCTTGCCTTCCACAGTTAACATGCACTTCTTAACCATAACACTAATTTTGTTTTGGCTATTGAGTGGTAAATATGCCTTCTTTTTACGTTGGGTGCTGTCATTAGGAGAGATAGGGGTAGGGAAGGGATTAGGTAGCGTAATGACTGTCTACTGGTCAGTTTCGGGCTTTGTATGGGTGGGGGGGGGGGGGGGGGATATCTTTCGCATCTAGCTTAGTTTTTTCTATCTGGGCAGAATTTGAACTATAAAATGTCTGAAATGTTGCCACTTCTGGCCCCGCCTTAGATTCTTCTCCTTCCAGTATCATGAATTGTATGCTTTAAGAAATTAACCCTTTACATTCCACATGATTTTTACAAACAATATGGATAAAGTTATTAACTTCCTTTCATGGAATGTGAATGGTTTGAACCATCCCATTAAGAGGAATTTAAAAAAAAAAGTTCTTCGTAGACTAAATGCTCAGATTATCTTTGTTCAGGAAACTCATGTAAGGAAAGACGACAATCAACGATTTTTGGAGAGGACCGCAGTTTCATTCAAATTCACAGGCTAAGGTGAAAGGAGTCTCTATTTTTATTGACTCCTCAATTTCGTTTGTTCATTCTGAAACAATTTCTGATCCATATCGTAGATTTTTGATGATTACTGGTGTTCTTCATAACCAAAATGTTGTTATGGTGAATGTTTATGCACCTAATATTGATCACCCCGAGTTTTTTTTAAAACAGTTAATCGCATCCTTTCCTAATTTAAATGAACTTTTAATAATGGGTGGAGATTTTAATTGCTGTTTGAACCACTTGATGGACAGATCTGCATCTGATCATGTGCTTCCAAATAAATCTGCTAGTTTTATCAATTCTTTTTTATTTGACTCTGGAATGTTAGAAGTCTGGAGATTCCTACACCCAAATTTTCTTTTTTCTCTCATTTATATCATAGTTACTCTAGGATGGACTACTTTATAATAGATTCTCGGCTAGTTTCATCGGTCACTGCATGTGAGTACGATGCAATTGCTATTTCTGATCATGCGCCATTGAAACTATCAATTAAACTACCTGATTCCAAGTTTAGTGCTAAACAATGGCGATTTAATACTACTTTGCTTCAAGATCTAAATTTTGTTAATTTTATTAAAGATCAGATTGCTTTTTTCTTCTTAACAAATTCTACTGAAGAAATATCCAATGGTGTAGCCTGGGATGCTTTTAAGGCATATATTCGTGGACAAATTATTACATACTCCGCGGGATTAAAAAAACAAACTCAAAATGAAATACGTATACTGGCTGTTAAGATTAAAGGAATTGATTAAAAATATTCAAAAGCTCCTAGTCTAGAGCTCTATAAGAATAGGGTTGAACTTCAATTGAGACATGATTTGTTGTTAGTATCACCGATTGAGAATCAGTTACTTAAAACCAGTTATTTACATGGCGATAAATCTGGTAAATTACTCGCCAATCAGTTGAAAACTGTGTCAGTCAAACGTCAGATTATTAAAGTGAGTAAACGGGATGGTACATTGACTGTAGACCATGATGAAATTAATAAATCCTTTCAGGAATTTTATACCTCCCTATACCAATCAGAATTTCCTACTTATTCCAATATAATTCATGAGTTTTTAAAGAAACTGAACTTGCCAAATTTACCACATAATGAGTCTCTGTTGTTAGATGAAGTATTGTATTGTACTTTGTATTGTATTGTATTGTACCCTAGGTAAGGGGGAGAATGACGGCCAGGGCAGTTTACTTTTCTGGATGTCAGATGTGGGAGGTCAAGGAATCTGATAGCCTTCCAGATGTCCACATCTGCGCCAGGTGCGTTCGAGATGGGGCTCCTAAGGGACCGTATTAGGAACCTGGAGCAGCAGCTCGATGACCTCCGTCTGGTCAGGGAGAGCGAGGAAGTCATTGAGAGGAGTTACAGAGGAGGTGGTCACTCCAAGACCACAGGAGGCAGGCAAGTGGGTCACGGTTAGGAGGGGCAATGGGCACAGGCAGGAACTAGAGAGTACCCCGGTGGCTGTACACCTTGACAATAAGTACTCCTGTTTGAGTACTGTTGGGGGGGGGACAGCCTACCTGGGGGTAGCAACAGCGGCCGGGCCTCCGGTACAGAGACCGGTTCTGTTGCTCAGAAGGGTAACGAAAAGAAGAGGAGGGCATTAGTAATAGGGGACTCTATAGTTAGGGGGTCAGACAGGCGATTCTGTGGACGCAGTCGGGAGACCCGGATGGTAGTTTGCCTCCCTGGTGCCAGGGTCTGGGATGTGTCTGAACGTGTCCAAGATATCCTGAAATGGGAGGGAGAGGAGCTCGAGGTCGTGGTACATATAGGTACCAATGACATAGGTAGAAAAAGAGAAGAGGTCCTTAAAGGAGAATTTAGGGAGTTAGGAGGAGAGTTAAAGAGAAGGACCGCAAAGGTAACAATCTCGGGATTACTGCCTGTGCCACGCGACAGTGAGAGTAGGAATGGAGCGAGGTGGAGGATAAATGCGTGGCTGAAGGACTGGTGCAGAGGACCGGGATTCAAGTTTCTGGATCATTGGGACCTCTTTTGTGGAAGGTGCGACCTGTACAAAAAGGATGGGTTGCACTTGAACCCGAGGGGGACCAATATCCTGGCGGGGAGAGGGGTGTAAAATTAGGGCAGAAGCAATAGGTAGCAAGGTGAAAAGTAAAAGTGGCAGGCAGCCAAATCCAGGGCAAAAATCAAAAAGGGCCACTTTTCAACATAATTGTGTAAAGGGTAAGAGCATTGTAAAAACAAGCCTGAAGGCTTTGTGTCTCAATGCAAGGAGCATTCGTAATAAGGTGGATGAGTTGAATGTGCAGATAGCTATTAATGATTATGATATAGTTGGGATCACGGAGACATGGCTCCAGGGTGACCAAGGCTGGGAGCTGAACATCCAGGGATATTCAATATTCAGGAGGCATAGACAGAAAGGAAAAGGAGGTGGGGTAGCGTTGCTGGTTAGAGAGGAGATTAACGCAATGGAAAGGAAGGACATTAGCTTGGAGGATGTGGAATCGCTATGGGTAGAGCTGCGAAACACTAAGGGGCAGAAAACGCTAGTGGGTATTGTGTACAGGCCACCTAACAGTAGTAGTGAAGTTGGGGATGACATAAAACAGGAAATTAGAAATGCGTGCAACAAAGGTAAAACAGTTATAATGGGTGACTTCAATCTACATATAGATTGAGTGAATCAAATTGGCAGGGGTGCTGAGGAAGAGGATTTCTTGGAATGTATGCGGGATAGTTTTCTAAACCAACATGTAGAGGAACCAACGAGAGAGCAGGCTATTCTAGACAGGGTACTGAGCAACGTGGAAAGGTTAGTTAGCAGTCTTGTTTTGCGTGGCCCCTTGGGCAAGAGTGACCATAATATGGTTGAGTTCTTCATTAGGATGGAGAGTGACATTGTTAATTCAGAAACAATGGTTCTGAACTTAACGAAAGGTAACTTTGAGGGTATGAGACGTGAATTGGCCAAGATTGACTGGCAATTAATTCTTAAAGGGTTGACGGTGGATATGCAATGGAAGGCATTTAAAGACTGCATGGATGAACTACAACAATTGTTCATCCCAGTTTGGCAAAAGAATAAATCAGGGAAGGTAGTGCATCCGTGGATAACAAGGGAAATCAGGGATAGTATCAAAACAAAAGATGAAGCGTACAAATTAGCCAGAAAAAGCAGCCTACCAGAGGACTGGGAGAAATTCAGAGACCAGCAGAGGAGGACACAGGGCTTAATTAGGAAAGGGAAAATAGATTATGAAAGAAAACTGGCAGGGAACATAAAAACTGACTGCAAATGTTTTTATAGATATGTGGAGAAAGAGATTAGTAAAAACAAATGTAGGTCCCATGCAGTCAGAAACAGGTGAATTGATCATGGGGGACAAGGACATGGCGGACCAATTGAATAACTACTTTGGTTCCGTCTTCACCAAGGAAGACATAAATAATCTGCCGGAAATGGCAGGGGACCACGGGTCAAATGAGATGGAGGAACTGAGTGAAATCCAGGTTAGCCGGGAAGTGGTGTTAGGTAAATTGAATGGATTAAAGGCCGATAAATCCCCAGGGCCAGATAGGCTGCATCCCAGAGTACTTAAGGAAGTAGCTCCAGAAATAATGGATGCATTAGTGATAATTTTTCAAAACTCTTTAGATTCTGGAGTAGTTCCTGAGGATTGGAGGGTAGCTAATGTAACTCCACCTTTTAAAAAGGTAGGGAGAGAGAATACGGGGAATTACAGACCAGTTAGTCCAACATCAGTAGTGGGGAAACTGCTAGTCAGTTATTAAAGATGGGATAGCAGCACATTTGGAAAGTGGTGAAATCATTGGACAAAGTCAGCATGGATTTACGAAAGGTAAATCATGTCTGACGAATGTTATAGAATTTTTCGAGGATGTAACTAGTAGAGTGGATAGGGGAGAACCAGTGGATGTGTTATATCTGGACTTTCAGAAGGCTTTCGACAAGGTCTCACATAAGAGATTAGTATACAAACTTAAAGCACACGGTATTGGGGGTTCAGTATTGATGTGGATAGAGAACTGGCTGGCAAACAGGAAGCAAAGAGTAGGAGTAAACGGGTCCTTTTCAGAATGGCAGGCAGTGACTAGTGGGGTACCGCAAAGCTCAGTGCTGGGACCCCAGCTATTTACAATATATATTAATGATTTGGACGAGGGAATTGAATGCAACATCTCCAAGTTTGCGGATGACACGAAGCTGGGGGGGCAGTGTTAGCTGTGAGGAGGAAGCTAGGAGGCTGCAAGGTGACTTGAATAGGCTGGGTGAGTGGGCAAATGCATGGCAGATGCAGTATAATGTGGATAAATGTGAGGTTATCCACTTTGGTGGCAAAAACAGGAAAGCTGACTATTATCTAAATGGTGGCCGATTAGGAAAAGGGGAAATGCAACGAGACCTGGGTGTCATGGTACACCAGTCATTGAAAGTAGGCATGCAGGTGCAGCCTACTTTCAATTGGCATTGTTGGCATTCATAGCAAAAGGATTTGAGTATCGGAGCAGGGAGGTTCTACTGCAGTTGTACAGGGTCTTGGTGAGACCACACCTGGAGTATTGCGTACAGTTTTGGTCTCCAAATCTGAGGAAGGACATTATTGCCATAGAGGGAGTGCAGAGAAGGTTCACCAGACTGATTCCTGGGATGTCAGGACTGTCTTATGAAGAAAGACTGGATAGACTTGGTTTATACTCTCTAGAATTTAGGAGATTGAGAGGGGATCTTATAGAAACTTACAAAATTCTTAAGGGGTTGGACAGGCTAGATGCAGGAAGATTGTTCCCGATGTTGGGGAAGTCCAGGACAAGGGGTCACAGCTTAAGGATAGAGGGGAAATCCTTTAGAACCGAGATGAGAAATACATTTTTCACGCAGAGTGGTGAATCTCTGGAACAGAAGGTAGTTGAGGTCAGTTCTTTGGCTATATTTAAGAGGGAGTTAGATGTGGCCCTTGTGGCTAGAGGGATCAGGGGGTATGGAGAGGAGGCAGGTACGGGATACTGAGTTGGATGATCAGCCATGATCATATTGAAT
The DNA here is from genome assembly GCF_010909765.2 of Amblyraja radiata. NCBI lineage: Eukaryota > Metazoa > Chordata > Chondrichthyes > Rajiformes > Rajidae > Amblyraja > Amblyraja radiata. The sequence continues at coordinate 52,034,970 of NC_045958.1, read as the reverse complement.
GGCGGTGCAGGCTCGAAGGGCCGATTGGCCTACTCCTGCACCTATTTTCTATGTTTCTATGAACCCATCACGGAGGAAGAAATACAGAAAGCAATCCTTTCGATGAATTCTGGTAAAGCTCCTGGTTTAGATGGGTTTACAGTGGCATTTTTAAAGTATTTCTCAAGTTTACTGTCTCCCTGGCTATGCAAGATTTTTAAAGAAGCCTTTTTAATGAATAGATTACCACAATTCTTTTATGAAGCATCTATTTCTTTAATTCTTAAAAAAGATAAAGATCCTACTGAAGTGACATCATATAGACCTATATCACTGTTAAATGTAGATTCCAAAATTCTTTCCAAAATATTAGCTATGAGATTGGAAAATATTTTACCGCAAATTATTTCTGAAGATCAGACAGGTTTTATTAAATATCGTTACTCATACTTTAACGTTAGGAGTTTAATGAATACCATATATACAGCGTCAAATAAAATTTCAGAATGTGTCATTTCACTTGGTGCTGAGAAGGTGTTTGATAGAGTAGATTGGGAATACTTAGCCAATGCACTTGAAAAATGTAAGATTGGTCCAAAATTTATTTCTTGGATCAAGCTGATACATCATATACCTCAGGCTTCTGTACTTACCAATAATCAGAGATCCCCTTTTCTCAGGTTCTTTCGAGGTACTAGACAGGGCTGTACTTTAAGTCCTTTACTGTTTGATATCGTTTTGGAACCCTTGGCTACCGCTATTAGGGAATCCCCTAATTTTTTAGTATTATCCGTGAGAATAAGACACATAAGCTATCTCTTTATGCAGATGATCTGTTATTATTCATCTCTAACCCTGAGAATTCTATTCCGGCAATAGTAGCTCTACTTAATCAATTTAGTAGTTTTTCTGGTTATAAACTAAATCTTAGTAAGAGTGAGCTTTTTCCATTAAACAATCTAGTTTAGAATTATGGACAGTTTCCATTTAGATTGACGACCGAATGTTTTACTTATTTAGGCATTAAGATTACTAAGAAACACAAGGATTTATTTAAAGCCAATTTTACGCCTCTAATTGACCATATCAAACAACAGTTCACTAAACGGTCACCAATGTCCTTATCTTTAATAGGCCGAATCAATGCTATTAAAATGTTTATCTTACCTAAATGTTTGTATTTATTTCATACGACACCAATTTTTATTGCTAAATCTTTCTTTGATATTATTGACTCCAAAATTTCTTCATATATATGGCAGAATAAAAATTCCAGACTAAGTAAAAAATACTTACAGAAATCAAAAAAAGACGGTGGTTTGACATTGCCGAACCTTAGATTCTACTATTGGGCAGTTAATGCTCGCTATCTAACGTTTTGGACAAAAGATTTAGAAGATACCCAATGTCCAGGATGGATAAATCATGAATGTGATTCTATGCAAGGGCTATCATTGGCTTCTATTCTAGGGGCCTCGTTACCTTTTACAATTACGAGATTCAAAAATATATGACTAACCCAATAATAAGACATACACTCCGAATATGGTTTCAATTTCGTAAGTTTTTTGGATTGAATGATTTTATCTTATCGAGTCCTATCATATCTAATTTTCTCTTCCAACCTTCTAGTACTGATCAAGCCTTTCTGTTATGGAAGAGGAAGGGATTGGTAGCTTTTCGTGATTTGTTTTTGGATGGATGTTTTATGTCTTTTCAACTCTCCTGGACTTACCTTGCCTTTGACTTTGTCCCTTACCATCTGGACGCCCGCAGCAACGGCTGCGGAGGGTGGAGGTCCCGACCACGGGGGAAAATGGAGGAGGTCTGACCAAGTTCTGTGCCTTCCACCACAGTGATGAATGCTGTGGTGGATGTTTGTGTTATATTTTTTATTGTGGTTGTGTGTTCTTTATTATTGTACCGCTGCTGACAACCCAAAATTCCACCGACCCTGGTTGTGTGGCAATAAATTCTATCAATCAATATACTTTACCCAACTCATATTTCTTTAGATATTTACAAATTAGACATTTTTTGAGAGCTACTCTACCCTTTTTTCCGTTACCACATCAAACCGATATCTTGGGGGGAAAAAAATTACATTTGAACCCTTATCAGAAGGGCTTAATAACGACAATTTATGAGTTGATTATGAAATTTAAAAAAGATGCATTTGATAAATTAAGAATGACTGGGAAAGAGAACTTCAAATTTCTCTATCTAGAGGATTCTTCAATTAGTTAATACTTCCCCAATGTGTACAAGACACGCTTTGATAGAATTCAAGGTGGTTCATAGAACTCATATGTCAAAAGATAAGTTGGTCATATAAATCCTACCTGTGACAGATGTAATTCTGAAGTGGCCTCATTGGACTCGTATGTTTTGGTCCTGCCCACTTTTGGAAAAATATTGGAAATAAACTTTTGATACTATTTCTGTAGTTTTAGGTATTGATTTACAACTTCACCCTATTACTGCAATTTTTGGGCTACCAATGTTAGATTCTATTCATCTGTCCCGTTCCGCCCATCGGCTGATTGCTTTTACATTAATTGCCAGAAGATCTATTTTATTTAAATGGAAAGACTCTAATCCTCCGACCACACTCCATTGGTACTCTGAAACGATGTCATGTTTAAATTTAGAAAAAATTAGGAGTGGCATTGTTGAACCCTTGGTTAAATTTGATAGGACTTGGGGAAGATTTATTCAACATTTTCATACGACATAAATTGTCCCCTCTCCAACTGTTATAATAATTATTTTACCTTTATACGGTGGAACGGACTTGACGACAAACAGGGACTTAAATTGTTGAAATTCTTTGCAGCCCAGATTTTTTGTTTTTTCTCTTTCTTTCTTTTTCTCTTTTTGTTTTTATACATACAAGTTCTTTTTTAAACACTTAACTATATTTTAATAGAGGTCTATATTAAATGTGTATTTTGACACTGGACATATTTAGGTTATACCTGTTATTAATGTAACCCTGATCCCTATGTATCAATATCATTGTTATGTTTATCATTATTTTTTTGTTGTCTCGTTTTTGCTTTAGAAAAAAAACGAATAAAAAGATTTTAAAAGAAAGAAAGAAAGCGAGTAGTTCAGCTAATTAAGTCCGGGGATGTTGTTGAAAGCAGATGTGATAATTTGAGGCTGTTTGATAGACATATTCAGATAGGCCCATGAACATGCATGAAATGGAAAGATATGGATCACCTGCAGGCAGAAGGGATAAGCTTAATTTTTGAAACATTGGCATTGTGGGTCAAAGGGCCTGTTTCTGTGTTATACAGTTACAAGGTCAACTGGTAAATTTTGCAAGTCTCTCTCTCTCACCTACCAAACAATTGACTGTTTTTGTATTACATAACACGATTCAAAATTAACACAATTGTGGTATGTGATCAGTATCTCTCTCCAGCTCATCTGACTTTAATGCATGGGCAAACAAGCCAGAAATAACTGACTCACCAAGGGAAATGATCCACTTCCATTTGACCCAGCTCCATGTTTTAAATTGTATTATTTGTTGCAAGATAAAAAGTTCTCTCAATTTGGATACTGATGAATCAATGGCAATAGTCAATATTTCTTGCAATAGAGATTGCAAGTTATCAAAATAAAATATAACTTAATTATTAGAATAAGTTTTCAACTAATTAAGATAGAAAAATATTTTGCACTTCCCAATTCCCAGACGTCAGCACCCAATCCATGAAAAGTTTTACTGCCTAAATGCTAAAACAAAATCAAGGCAAATCTAATTTTTGCCTCGAAATCAGAAAATACATTTAGAAAGTGAGTATTTTTTTCCACGCAAAAACAATAAAACTAATTTGGTAACTTACTTGGTGGTCTGTTGTAAGCAATGGGTGCTACTTGCTGCTGCATACTTGGTAGTGACCGCATCCCTTGAACAGCGAGCTGCAGGTTATCTGGTAGTGGTTGTCCTCTGGCCAGCATTTTATAAGCCAGAATTTGGGCCCTTAATTGGTGAAGCTGAACTGGATTAAAAGGTGAAGGACCTCTGTTTTGCTGACCCATAATCTGAGGATCTCCTTGCAATATCGGTGTGGCCTGGGCTGGTGGTATCTGAGGTGGAGTGGGACCCCCTGCTGACATAGGACTGGGTGCATGCTCCGGTACACTTATAGGAGACGGATGAGGAGACATATAGCCTGCATGGACAAAATACATGAGTAATCAAATTCCAAACACAAAATATTGATTCAAAATACTCTCAACATTGTATAAAATCTATAACAATCACAGAATCATATGGCAAAACATTATGGTTAGTCCCTACCCACTGCATTTGAGAAAAAAAATGCAAGGCTATCAAAAGGCAATGAAATACAAGAAAGACTAGTGAAACAAACTCAATTTCAGTTACTGAGATGGAAAATAACAGACAAAAATACATTCAGAATATGGTTGATGAGATTTAATAAATAAATTAACTTTAGTATTCATTTACAATTGGTTAGTTGAGTTTTCTGAACTTTCTTATTTGCAGATATTTAGGTGTTTTCTTGTTTTTATTTTTAGGCTTCCTTCTTCTAGGTCTAACTTGTGCCATCCTATTGTGAGCTAGTCAACAAAAAATAACTAACAGTACAATAAGAGAAAATCTATGGTAGATGCAAAACTTTATAGATTAGTCAAAAATAAAATAAATTGCAAACTGTTACCAAATGCAAAATCTAAATTAATGCATCAGAAGAATAAAAATACTGAAAAGGGAAAGATGAACAAAAGATATGGAGAAGAAATACTTCAGACAATACATTTCGTGCATACCTTGAGAATGCTGATCCATGGGACTTTGTGGCGGGCCCATGCCTGTATGAGCAGGCCTCATTCCCATACTTTTCATCTGACCATAATGCATTTCATCAGTCATCCCCTTGTCATGCATTGTTTCCATCGGCTAGAGGAAAATAAGCCAAATAACACACATTTATCATTTGCTCAAGAAATAAGTTATACCAATAAATTGGCGTCTTTCTTTCAGCAGCATGCCTTCAAGTTAAATTGGATTTGAAGATGACTGCAATCAACATTATTTTAATGTTTTACCATTGGATTGTACATATCCATTACACCATTTCACCCTCGATGTGGCAAAATATTTATTTGCTTGTCACAGAGATTATCAGTGTCATTGCAACAATTAAAAAATATATATATTACTAATTTAGTTTTGAGTTCGAAAAAGGGAATCTAATCACTTCCTCAGTTTTCCAGTAAAGTAAGGATTACTTGAGCACAGGAAAATAATTACAAACCACAAATATCCAAAAAGTCTTAGTCATACCTACTTATGGTACAAGTGTATCTTATTCCAATTATAAATGATTAGAATTGAGATTGTTGCTCACATGTTACATGAAATGAAGCAAGTTTCATGCAATAATTGAAACAGGACAGAAACTGATTAAAAAACAGACACCTAAAATTTACTAACCTGCAGACTTATTCTTCCACTCGCCTCTTGCCCACTCCTGACATCGACTCTAGATTTGACCACCCCAAACCAAATCAGATTTGGCTAAACTCAAGATCATCAGGGTGGATCAGCAAACAACCCCGTGTTAAATGCTAGGAGTAATACAAGAATTCAGGGCTTTAATCTCTAGCTCTCAATCATCAGTTTGGCAAGAGCTGGCAAGTGTTTTGCACCTTAATTATTAGTTTAGATTGAAGGCTCATCATCTAACTAATAAAGTACTGCGCTCAAACACATTGCGTCGCTAGCCTCACCCAAAATATTGCAAGAGATTTGAGTTGTCATGGCATATAGAAACTCATTTACATTAAATTATTTAAAAAGTAGCACAGAAGCCAGCCATCAAACCAATTAGATTGTGTTGATGTTTATGTTCCAGGAGTTTCCTCCCAATCTATATGCCACATCTCAACCTTAAGGTTTTTTTTCTCCACTTCTATACTTGTCTTAAAGCAGGAACGGGGTACTGATTTTGGATGATCAGCCATGATCATATTGAATGGCGGTGCTAGTTCGAAGGGCCAAATGGCCTACTCCTGCACCTATTTTCTATGTTTCTATGTCCAGTTTGTTTTTGCAAATATCCTTTTAATCACCAGTGTTTATGCCACCAATTATTCTCAATTAATCCCACGAAGATTCTTTAAAAGATTCGCAAGATTATTTAACAATGAATTGGTAGGCAGCTAATATGTTTTACTCATCGTATTGGCAATATCCAAATTTTCAGTGCAATAAGATAGATTGAATATCTGCAATAAGCTTCAAACAGGAATACACACACTTGAACACCTGCAATAAGCTTCAAACAGGAATACACACACCAGTTGGGAGTTGGGCTCAGTTGTATCTACTCTGCAAGTCAGAAATTTGTGTGTTCAAGGACTAGAATCTATAATACATCTTTATGAAAATTTATTGAATCAAACATACTCGGATATAATGTCAATATGCATGCCACAGAGCTACATTTTAATCATTACCATTGCACCATTATGTCTTTAGTACATTATATGTCCACCATGGTTCTTTATCGTCTTTGACACAATTCGGCATGGAATCAGCCAGATTCTGACATTTCTTGAGGATTTTATCATCTCCCTACCACAGCTATATTATGGCATTGCTGAGCTTGTCTCATGGTACAGAATTTTCATTTCAGTCCCTCCTTGATAATTACCCACAAATTCTCAATCGAATTCAGGTCGGACGAGTTACTAGGCCAGTTCCAGACATTATCCCCGTCTGATGGAAAAACTGGGTCCATCTTTGATGTGTGGCATGGTGCAGTTCTTGCTGGAATATCTAGATCCACCTGGAATAGTCTTCGTAATCACCGGCACCACTCTTTTCAATTCATCGATATATTGCGGTGATCTCATCATGTCAGCTGGGTGCAGCAAACAAACACCATAGTAGCTGAAACTCCAAATCATATTTTCAGGATATTTGATGAACAGGTCTACATTTTCTCACCGGCTCTCCAACTGATCTCGGAACATGTAGGCTATGTTGGGCCTGAACCAGGAAACAGCTCTCATCACTGAGTAACACTTTTCTCAGTCCTCGCATGTCGAAAACTTTATATTGTAAGGACCACATGTATTGTTTTGTCTTCATCGCAGCAGTTAGAAGTTATTTTTTCACAGGTCTTCGAGCTATACGACCAATGTCAATGAGGCATTGGAGCACGTCGCTTGACCTTATTGAGACTTCTGCTGTCTCCAATTTTTTCTTCAGGGCATCACTTGTCTTTATCGGATCCTTCTTACTTTCCCGATTCTCTTTGAGTCGCCTTCCTTTTACAGCCGCACCTGCCCATCCTCTTGGGCATTAGTGATGCGGTTGCAGACCTTTGCTTAACAATCCTGGATATAGAAGCTTGGCACACACCTACCAACTTTGCAATCGTGAATTAGGTTAGTCAATTTCTGTTTGTGTTCAGATTTGTAGCTGTACAACACTTTATTTTTCTCTGCCGTACATCCAACTGAAGCAAATTTCACAGAAATCACTGGAAAACGAATACCCCAAGAAGGAAAATGACCAGGGAACTTTCTTGGTGTGATTTATCGAGTTTCAGAAAATACAAGAACAAATGATGGACATAGAACCTCACCACATGAAAAAAAAAATCAATATCGACCAGTTTTTCATTTAATTTGCACAAGCACAGTATCCCCCTTTCGATTTAGGAGGATCATTAAACATATCCACAATTAATCTAAGCAAATATCTGAACATAACCAATTGAATTTTTCAAATTCCCCAGCTAACCTGGTTATACATTTTAATCGACATATGTGATAACAATAACTACATTGATCAGATATTTTGAATCTTTCAAGATTCCTTTACAAATTATTAAAAAAGGTAACATATCCACAAGAAAATGATTTGGAGGTATCAACTGATCCAAGATTTGAGCTCTATTGATTGACAACACATGGGCCCATAACACAATTTCACCCTTGAAGTAGGAAAATATTTATATGGTAGTCACAGCACAAATTGGATGACCAGCACCTCCTATTTTGCTTGGGCAACGTACAACCCAGCAGTTGTGTCTCATTGTCTGTAACTCATTTTCACCTATATCACAGCTAATAATGGCCTTTATCCTTTGTCACTGTTACTTTTTTGCATATATTTCGTTCATTTGTTCTATATCTCTCTATATCACTGTCTGTATCTCTCGTTTCCTTTTCCCCTGGCTCAGTCTGTAGAAGGGTCTCGACCCGAAACATCACCTATATCTTTTCTCCAAAGATGCTGTCTGAATCGCTGAGGCACTACAGCTTTTTGTGTATATCCAGCAGTATGAACATTGATTTCTCTAAAGGCATATAACTCCTGCATTCCTCCCCCCCCCCCCCTCTCTACCACCCCCATCCTAGTCACCCTACTAATTCTACTGTTCAAATCCCCTGTTGTTAGCACATCTTCCCCAGCCAACATATGGCCATTATGGACTCCACCCTTCCAGAGTTCATCTGTTGCCTGCCCTGTTTTGTTTCGAACTTCTCTATCCTTCAGTCTGAAGAAGGGTTCCGATCCGAAACATCACATGTTCCTTTTCCCCAGAGATGCTGCCTGACCCGCTGAGTTACTCCAGCAGTTGATATCTATCATCAATGCCAATGTTTGAAGTAATATGCCATTTGGGTAATTGTAAAATTAAAACTATTAATCAATGATTTTCTCCAGTTTAAGATACATGAAATTCCTTGTTTACAGCTTCAAATTCCCACAATCCAAATACTAATTAAAGTTGCATAATTCACATATAATTGTTATTGATGATACCTTGACCTCTAAAGGGTGCAATTGTTGTAGATAAATTTAAACTTTTCATTGTGTGAACCTGCATTAATCATTTGTGAACCTTCTGAACCTTCAGAATTTTATAGTCGGCAGGGCAGTACTCTGCATATCGCCAACTTGGGACAATTTTTACATTTTTATCAAGCCAATTAATCAATCCAATTAACCTACAAACTGTACGTCTTTGGAGTGTGGGAGGAAACCGAAGATCTCGGAGAAAACCCACGCAGATCACGGGGAGAACGTACAAACTCCATTCAGACAGTACCCGTAGTCGGGATCGAACCCGGATCTCTGCCGCTGTATTTTTCTGTAAGGCAGCAACTCTACCGCTGTGCCACCGTGACTGTTATCCATTTCCTCAGATCCCTCTTATCCTCTTTGCTTTTCAAGAAAAAAACAATTTTCCCCAACTAAAATCTATCATCTTACCTTATTGTCTGTCAATTGGATAGAAATTCAACATGCCTATTAAAGACTCCTTATATTTTGTTACAAGCCTCTCCTGTATCACCACAGATTATACACTCACCAATGAAGAGCCACTTGCAAATTTTTAAATTACAATTCTGAATTGATAATCCACATGGCTAATGTAAACGGTGAATATAAAAATAATAATTTATTGTACCCATTGAATCATTTCAGCATTTGATGAGATCGTGGCTAATTTGTGACATTAAGCTATATTTTCTCGTATCTCTTAATAAATTTAATTGAAGAAATCCAATAGATACTGAAATCCAATGCTAAGGCTAAATAATTATTAAATATTTTTGTCATTTCATTGGAAATAGAGTTTACTGCTAATAATCATTTAACATGCATTCAATGTCATTTGAGGAAGAATGTTTCAAACCCTGAATCCAATGGAGTGCAGGAGCAATTCCCACTGACAGGACAAAATAAACAAACCTATTTTTTTAAGATTATGTTCCCAAACTCCCCATCTAGTGCAAGTAGCTTTTCTCCATCTAGCATAAATCAATAAAATTCACCTCTTACCCATCTTAATTCCAGGCAATAATAGTGATCCTATTATACAATACCACTTCAGAACATTTGCTAGTCTACTCAGGTTTTCCTGTTTCATAGTCGGCTTAAATCCATTCTGCTACTTGCTGCATTCTCTGTGCATTTTGACCTACATCATAACTCTCTTATGCTATACCATAAAAGCCTTGAGAAAATGTAGATGCATTAGCCTCACTTAACCCTTTGGTTACCATCTCAAAGTATTCACTAAAGTCGGTAACCCTGGACTTCTCTTTAGAATTCTGTGCTGCTATTTTATATTTTCAGTTTCTAGATGTTTTTCTTAAAGTAATTATGTTTTATAACTGACCATTGACTTTAAACTGATTGCTCTCTCAAATCCCTGGATTTGTTCCATCTCTCTTTTATTCACAGGAATCACGTAAGCTGTCTGCCTATTCCATTTAGTAATGATTTTTTAATATACATGTAATATTGCCTTTGCTAACACTGCCCCCAACTTATTTTTTTGCATGTGCAGGATCAGTCCATCTGCAGCAGGTTTATCTTCCAATTTCCATCATAAATATCATTACAACTTTAAGGCCAAGGCTAAATATTTTTGCCATTTTTCTTTGGAAGTACCTCAGAATTTACCACTAATAATCAGTAATGGCTATGCCTTAACAGGTTTTTCTTAAATGTTATTTGTTGTAAGATATGTTTTATTTAAAAAGCTCGATAGATCAGAGACTTGATTCAATGCTCAATATAATCTGCATTTTAATTTCCTATTATCTGAATGCTGATTGCAAAGAATTTACAACGGAAAATCAGTGCAACACATCATTAACTCCAGACCCATGTGAAAGATTTATTTTACCGTTAAATGTACTTGCTGCGATATAACCACAGATTTAATCATGTATTGTGTTGCATTTTGCTGTACCAAATAAACACCAAAAAAAACAGTATCAAACACAATAGATGAGGAAAACAAATGCTGCAAATCCAAAAAAAGATGTTTTTTAAAGAAATGCTCAGGTCTGTCAAAATCAATAAAAGTTATATCAAATTATTTTTAGAAATACAAAGGTCGAATCTATCGTACTAAAACAAACCACAACAAATTTTAAGCAGTACATGTTACATATTTTATAAGTAATATTTTTGATATTCTTGAGACATTTACCTTGTGCATCTGGTGCATGCTATCCTGCTGAAACTCACTTGGAGCTTGCGGTGGTATTGAATGAGTTACATTCGGTGGTCCTGGACTTGGACCCATCATACTATGTACAGAGCCTGGTGATGGTCCTGGTCCTGGACTTGGGCCAAGAATTGGTCCAGGAGATGGACCTGGCCCTGGAGATGGTCCAGGGTGAGGCATCCCACCTGTGGGGTCGGTAGGTGTCGACATCTATGCCAGTTTTGCTTTTTAACTTGAAGAATTTCTGTCAAAGAAAAAGAAAAATGGAAAAATTGAAAAAAATTAGCAAATTATCCATTTTACAATGAACAACTCTCTTCTGCCCTCTACATTCAATTACTTAATTAACAAAACAAATATGTATGAAAGACACCTCACTGCCTGTTCTGAATCAAGATCTAAAATGAAATATGTTCACACATACACAAGAACAGAAAGCATTTAACTATTTATTTTTCTTTATGTTCTCAATATTGCTCCACTGAATAATCATTCCATACCAATCATTATACAACTGGTTTTGTCACAAGAAATCTGTTTGTGTAAAAATAGGTGGCAAGTGACATTTTACACTAACACTATCAAATTGCATGTCTAATGTGTCCATTTCCTTTGCAGAAACTAAAGTATAGAAGATGGCACCGTTTTACCTACATTATGCATTCCAACATCTGTGCTTTCAAGCTAGACTACACACAATTCATATTTGGGTAAAAACAGAAAAATAATGTTGTTGACAAAAATATATTCATAAGACATGAGGGCTGTCATTTTAGATTTTCTTTTCTTCCTTTAGCACGCTTTGAAGCAGATTATAGAAATTATTATAATCTATTCTATTCCCGATTACTACCACAGCCCAAAGGCTCTTTTGATGTTTCCATGGAATTTGTAAAATTATACATTTGCTAACAGAATTCCACGCAATGGGAGCAAACAATAAACAAAAATAAAATGTTTGTAAAACAGTGAAAGATTGAAGCAGATTTTAAGGTTTTCACGACTACAGCATTAATATTTTCTCAAAGATGTATATGGAATGAAAACAACTCGTCATTACAGTATCCTAGCAATTGTTTGGGAAAGCAGTGTCTTTTTTGATGGTTCCAGCCTGCTGTTAACATTTAATAAACGTGAAATATTCAGCAAAATTGAACAAATAAAGAATATACTCTTTTAATATCAAGCTTTTAAATTAACACCTGTCAAATTAACAGCTGTCTGTCAATTTTCATTTCAGTTAAATTCATCTTAAAGAGGGGAAAATTTGAAGAAAAATAAAAAGAAATCAGCAGCAAGCTTCCAGTAAAAATTTTAACAATTCAATCTATTTTTGAATTTATTAGAAACCAAGATCTGTTGAATGGAGGATTCCTTTCTGACAGTCATTAATAAAAAAAACATAGGCAATTTCCTTCAAGAATCCTGAACTGGAAACAGCAACCTTCTAATATGGAAGTGAAAAGTTACATCTCTGCACTGAATTCAGATCCTCGCAGATTAGGTACATCAATTCAATGTAACAGATTAAATTGTGCCAAGCAAAACGTCAAATGCCATTTAAATATGTCCAGTTTAACATTTCTCTCTTTTAGTTCATCTGGCAGTAGAACTATGGATACTCATTCAGAGACAAGTAAATCACGTGAAATTAAAGTAAACCCAAATGAACACCAGAAAAACAAATTACATGCATCAAGGAACAAGTAAAGCAAATTGCTTTGTTCCTTTTCTTCACTCAGTAACTCCACTGACAGGAAGTCTACTTCCTGCAGTGAAATAAATGGATGTTATATTACTTTGCTCCACGAATCCCCAACATTACCAAAAATGCTGATAATGCCATCACTACCACTGACCACACCACCCCAAGAAAATATCATCTGTGCTTTTGGGAAATGGCTGATATGCAATTGATATTTGAGTGGTAATCATTGGTGTGTCTCAAATCTACAAGTAAAGCAACTGTTGTAGCAACCTATACAAGCATATTCCAAACAAGATATATTCAGCTTATATAAATGCATGAAATTTATCAACAAATTCGTCAGCTTTATGGTCACTAAGGAAGCCCTCTATTTCCACTCATATATTTTCTTTAAAAAATCACAGCAATTTATAGCTTTAAAAAACTGTTTTATATGGTGCCTCATATATTCATTGGTTACAAGAAAATACTTTATAACTATGATACGGAGTAAACGGGTCCTTTTCACAATGGCAGGCAGTGACTAGTGGGGTACCGCAAGGCTCAGTGCTGGGACCCCAGCTATTTACAATATATATTAATGATCTGGATGAGGGAATTGAAGGCAATATCTCCAAGTTTGCGGATGACACTAAGCTGGGGGGCAGTGTTGGCTGTGAGGAGTATGCTAGGAGACTGCAAGGTGACTTGGATAGGCTGGGTGAGTGGGCAAATGTTTGGCAGATGCAGTATAATGTGGATAAATGTGAGGTTCTCCATTTTGGTGGCAAAAACAGGAAAGCAGACTATTATCTAAATGGTGGCCGACTAGGAAAAGGGGAGATGCAGCGAGACCTGGGTGTCATGGTACACCAGTCATTGAAAGTGGGCATGCAGGTGCAGCAGGCAGTGAAGAAGGCGAATGGTATGTTAGCTTTCATAGCAAAAGGATTTGAGTATAGGAGCAGGGAGGTTCTACTGCAGTTGTACAGGGTCTTGGTGAGACCACACCTGGAGTATTGCGTACAGTTTTGGTCTCCAAATCTGAGGAAGGGCATTATTGCCATAGAGGGAGTGCAGAGAAGGTTCACCAGACTGATTCCTGGGATGTCAGGACTGTCTTATGAAGAAAGACTGGATAGACTTGGTTTATACTCTCTAGAATTTAGGAGATTGAGAGGGGATCTTATAGAAACTTACAAAATTCTTAAGGGGTTGGACAGGCTAGATGCAGGAAGATTGCTCCCGATGTTGGGGAAGTCCAGGACAAGGGGTCACAGCTTAAGGATAAGGGGGAAATCCTTTAAAACCGAGATGAGAAGAACTTTTTTCACACAGAGAGTGGTGAATCTCTGGAACTCCCTGCCACAGAGGGTAGTCGAGGCCAGTTAATTGGCTATATTTAAGAGGGAGTTAGATGTGGCCCTTGTGGCTAAGGGGATCAGAGGGTATGGAGAGAAGGCAGGTACGGGATACTGAGTTGGATGATCAGCCATGATCATATTGAATGGCGGTGCAGGCTCGAAGGGCCGAATGGCCTACTCCTGCACCTAATTTCTATGTTTCTATGTTTCTATGATACTTCGGTCGAAACAGAAGACCAATTAATAATTAACCATTATCATCAACAAACGAAAAAGGTGACTTTTGTTTTAAGAACATGAGAGATAGACTCTGCCCCCGAAAAGAAACAGTAAATAAGTTTAGCATTCCATCCAAACAATACTAGATTCTGTTGGATTGCCAGGCTAAATGATGCACTTAAATATCAGGTTAGGGCTCCAACCCATTAGGTTCTGATTCTGATGCATGCAACTGCAAATCAAGACCAGAACAAATGGTAAATTATTCAAATACCACATACTAAATATACTGGTACCAAGGGGCTTTTTAAATGAGCAATGCTGATCGCTAACACTGCAGTTCAGAACAAGTGACAATATTATATAGAACCATTTACTTAGAAGCATAGGTTTTACAGGAGGCATACAGGATGACATCGGTTGGAAGCTGTATACCAAATCTCGTTGCGCTTATGAGCAATGACAATAAAATATATTATTATTATTATTATTATGAAATATGGTTCTCATAGGGTCTGATCAGACTGGGTGGAAAGCAAAGAATTGCTGAAAGTAACGTCAGCACTATTGCGGAATGTTGCAGCAAGAGGCACATGAGAGGCTATTGAATGAACTATGAGAATAAGCATTTTAAGTGACACACAGATCAGATCCAATTTTGGTCTGAAAAGTACAGTGGGAAAGTTGAATATGACATGAACAGTAAAACTATCAAATTGTTTGTGATAATGGAAAATGCAGTTTAGGTGACTGCATTAGGGAATTCTCGAAGACAGGAGCATTCAAATTTGGAACTGATAAAGATGTACAAGAGACTAATATCAGATGAGATGGAGGCGAAGGTGGGGAAGAACAGGCAAATGATGTTTTACTATCAGTAAACAAAGGGTATGAATGCTTCATATTGAGACATTGACTAAAGAGGGAATAGCAAGGAAATGTGAGACGCTGTCAAATTTTCCATTATCCAGTTGAAAGACTCAACTAAAACTGTTAGTTAGTAGAGAACCAAATTCAATTAGATAACCAAATTCAATTTGATATCATAAGCAATCTAACAAAAGTAGTAAACAAGATGATGAGTTAAAAGGTAAGCTGCAGTTTGGTGTTATTGGTATGCAAGTGGCTGTTAGTGCTTGGGTTATACACAGGATGAAGGATAGGTTCCGGCACACACAACGTGCAGTCGCACTTATACCAGGAAATGGAATTGCCATACATCTTAGAACTATAATCCAAAACATATGAGCAGAACATAGTAGGAGCAACCCCAGAGGGATGGGCAATGGACAAAAGTAATTTGAAGTCACGCCTGATAAATGTTAGCATGATGCGGAGTTAGCAGCAATAAGAGCCCCTCACACCTCCCATCACCACTGCTCCATTAGAACAAAATGATTACCAAAGACTATATAGTCGTAGAGCATGGAAACAGACCCCTTTGCCAACACTTCAATGCCGACCATGACACGGCATCTAAGCTAGTTCCTTTTACCCATGTTCTGCCCATATCCCTCAACCTTTCCTATCCATACGTCTTTTAAATGTTGTTATTGTACCTGCCTCATCCTCTTCCTCTGTGAAAAAGTGCCCCTCAAGTTTCCATTAAATCTTTTCTGTCACTTTAAATGTATGCCTTCTAGTTCTTGAGTCCTCATCCTAGACAAAAAAAAACCTTGTGCAATCATCCCATCTATTCACCTCATGATTTTATCAACTCTGTAAGAGCACCCCTCAACCTCCTGCGCTCCAAGGAATGAAGTCCTAGCCTGCCCAATCTCTCCCTATAACTCAGACCCTTGAGTCCTGGCAATCTATCTATCTATCTATACATAACTACAATTCTGATCGTTATCTTCCAGTTTGTACGGGTTTTCTATTTGCGCAAAAACGGTACATAGAAACATAGAAAATAGGTGCAGGAGTAGGCCATTCGGCCCTTCGAGCCTGCACCGCCATTCAATATGATCATGGCTGATCATCCAACTCGGTATCCTGTACCTGCCTTCTCTCCATACCCCCTGATCCCTTTAGCCACAAGGGCCACATCTAACTCCCTCTTAAATATAGCCAATGAACTGGCCTCAACTACCTTCTGTGGCAGAGAATTCCAGAGGTTCACCACTCTCTGTGTGAAAAATGTTTTCCTCATCTCGGTCCTAAAAGATTTTCCCCTTATCCTTAAACTGTGACCCCTTGTTCTGGACTTCCCCAACATTGGGAACAATCTTCCTGCATCTAGCCTGGCCAACCCCTTAGAATTTTGTAAGTTTTTATAAGATCCCCCCTCAATCTTCTAAACTCTAGCGAGTACAAGCCGAGTCTATCCAGTCTTTCTTCATATGAAAGTCCTGACATCCTAGGAATCAGTCTGGTGAACCTTCTCTGTACTCCCTCTATGGCAAGAATGTCTTTCCTCAGATTAGGAGACCAAAACTGTACGCAATACTCCAGGTGTGGTCTCACCAAGACCCTGTACAACTGCAGTAGAACCTCCCTGCTCCTATACTCAAATCCTTTTGCTATGAAAGGACGCGACAGCGCTACGATTTTTCGCCAGCTCACTCACCGTTCCCGTGTTGCGAGTGCACCAAGTTTCGTTCCGATCGTTGGCATAATGTAAAAGTTAGCGAGGTTTAAAAATCTTTAAAACCGCGCATGCGCAGATCGATCCCCTCTCCTGCCAAACAGCGCCGCGCGGATTAGTCTCTTCTCCTGTCATTCCCGGGACGGTCCTCCCCTTCCTGCACCATCGCCTCTTTACTGGAGCTGAGGATGGCAGAGGTCTCGAACCGGACACAATTTTCGGAGGGACCAGAAGCGGCCCAGCCCGGCGCGGAGTCGGAGATGTCGCCAAACGGAAAGCGGAGACTCTGATTACGGCGGAGGAGAACAATCAGCGACCAGCTACCACTGTGAGTCCCCATCGCACTGCCAGCTCCAGCCCCTTCCCCTCTGGTCCCCCTTGTGGGCTCCTACCCCCCATCCCTGTGATACCCCCCTTTACCCCATGGTTCTTCCCCGTCTTTTCTCCGAGCTCTCTCCCCCCGCCCACAGCCTCCCCCCACAACCCCCCCACCCCTCCTTACCCCCCTCCCTCCTTTCCCCCTCACACCCCTCCCGCCCACATACACACCTCCCCTCCCACCCTCGTCATACACCCCCCTCCCCCACACCATCCTCTGTCCCTCCTACACCTTCCCGCCCACATATGCTGGGGATGAGGGGAAATGAGCCGCCCCAGCGCAGTTAGGGGCTATGGGTGAGTGGTGGAATATTGGGTTGGGGGAATGGGTTGCGTTGGGGGAACGGGTGAGTGGTGGAATATTGCATTGGGGAATGGGTTGCGTTGAGGGACCAGGCCTACCGTGTAACTGGGACCAAACAGGTCCCACTTAGTCTAACATTCTCATAAATCTTTGCAGTCTGTCCAGCTTAGTGACATCCGCCCTATAGCTGGATGAATAAAACTGAACACAATACTCAAGATAGACACAAAATGTTAGAGTAACTCAGAGGGTCAGGAAGCATCTCTGAAGAAAATGGATAGGTGATGTTTCAAGTCGGCACCCTTCTTCAGACTGATTGTAGTGGGGAGGGGAACTGGATGTGAGAAAAAAACAGGACAAATCGAGGCAGATGACTTCAGGCAAGGAGGTTCCCAGTTAGTCTGTTTGTTAGCTAGAGACGGTGAAGGATACATCATTGTGAACTGTGGGGCAATACTCCATGGCCTCACTGACATTTTGTACAACTGTAATACAACTTCCCAATTTCTATACTAAATTCTCTGACTCATGAAGGACAGCATGTCAAAAGCCTTCATCACCACCCTATCTATCTGCGATGCCACATTTAGGTAACTATTTACTTGTACCCCTAGTTTCCTTTGCCCTACAACATTCTCCAGTGTCCTACTGTTCACTAGTTTAACTTCCCAAAATGCAACACCTCACTTCTGAATTAAACTCTATTAGCCATTCCAAGGCTAACTTAACTAGGTGATCAAGATCCATTGTGTATGCAAGCAAAGGATTTCACTGTGCCTAATCACATGTGAAAATAAAGTATTATATATTTCTTCTCTCCAGAGATGCTCAGTTACTCCAGCTTTTGTGTCAAACTTCATATTTAGTTCCCCAAATAGAACGCATTTTACTAAACAAATTAAGTAGACTTCGGAACGGTTTAACAAAAAGGATGACATAATTTCCAATTCCACTGTTAATCCATCAATATCATGAAAGCTTAAGTAATCAAAGAAGTATAAACTCAAAAAAAATTTATGACCAACACTTTTGAAAAAGGAAATTTAAGCTCAGATATATTTATTGAATAAAACAGCAGAGACATCAATATAATACAATTTGGAAATTCATTTCGCGATTTTAGACCATTCTGGTATCGACATGTGTAACCGTAAAAAGGAACCACAATGCAGTGAAAATGGCAATAAAAATGAATGAAGGCTGTCATACAACACAATTCCTTCAGCTGTTCCATCAGCACATTGCATCAATCCTTTTCGCAGACTCGCATGTATTACGTTACACACTGCAACATTTTCCATTAACTTTTTTCTCAGACTATTTTATTCCCCGACGTAGGGCAGTAACAGTGCCCTCCATAATATTTGGGACAAAGACCCATCATTTATTTATTTGCCTCTGTACTCCACAATTTGAGATTTGTAATAGAAAAAAAATCACATGAGGCTAAACTGCACATTGCCAGATTTTAATAAAGGCCATGTTTTATGCATTTTGGTTCCACCGTGTAGAAATTACAGCTGTTATACATAGTCCCCCCCATTTCAGGGCACCATAATGTTTGAGACATATGGCTTCACAGGTGTTTGTAATTGCTCAGGTGTGTTTAATTGCCTCCTTAATGCAGGTATAAAAGCGCTCTCAGCACCTATTCTTTCCTCCAGTCTTTCTATCGCCTTTGGAATCTTTTATTGCTGTATATCAACATGAGGATCAAAGTTGTGTCAATGAAAGTCAACGAAGCCAAACTGTTAGAGACATTAGCCAAACCTTCGGCTTACCAAAATCAACTGTTTGGAACATCATTAAGAAGAAAGAGAGCACTGGTGAGCTTACTAATCACAAAGGGACTGGCAGGCCAAGGAAGGCCTCCACAGCTGATGACAAAATAATTATCTCTATAATAAAGAAAAATCCCCAAACGCCTGTCCGACTGATCAGAAACAATCTTCAAGAGTCAGGTGTGGATTTGTCAATGACCACTGTCCGCAGAAGACTTCATGAACAGAAATACAGAGGCTACACTGCCAGATGCAAACCACTGGTTAGCCGCAAAAATAGGATGGCCGGGTTACAGTTTGCCAAGAAGTACTTAAAAGAGCAACCACAATTCTGGAAAAGGGTCTTGTGGACAGATGACAAAGATTAACTTACATCAGAGTGATGGCAAGAACAAAGTATGGAGGAGAGACGGAAACTGCCCAAGATCCAAAGCATACCACCTCATCTGTGAAACACGGTGGTGGGGGTGTTATGGCCTGGGCATGACTGCTGAAGGTACTGGCTCACTTATCTTCATTGATGACACAACTTCTGATGGTAGTAGCATAATGAATTCTGAAGTGTATACAAACATCCTATCTGCTCAAGTTCAAACAAACGCCTCAAAACTCATTGGCTGGCGGTTCATTCTACAGCAAGACAATGATCCCAAACATACTGCTAAAGCAACAAAGGAGTTTTTCAAAGCTAAAAGATGGTAAATTCTTGAGTGGCCAAGTCAATCACCTGATCACCTGAAGGTTGGTTAAGAAGGTTCAATTGTTGGGTATTAATAGTGGAGTAGCAAGATTGATTCAACAGTGGCTGAATGGGCGATACCAGAGAGTAATGGTGGATAACTGTTTGTCAGGTTGGAGGCCGGTGACTAGTGGGGTGCCTCAGGGATCTGTGTTGGGTCCACTGTTGTTTGTCATATACATCAATGATCAATTGTTTGTCATATATATTAATGGTGTGGTAAATTGGATTAATGCAGATGATACTATGATCGTTGTCAAGTTTATTCGTCACATACACATACGAGATGTGCAGTGAAATAAAGTGGCAATGCTCGCGGACTTTGTGCAAAAAAAAAACAAGCAACCAAACAAACTGCAAACAGAATGGAACAAAATCACATATTCTTTTACATATTAAATATTGTGGGCGGAAGGGAAAAGGGTAAAAATAAAAGCAATTTAAAAAAAAAAAAAAACAGTAGAGTGGTACAGTAAAGTTAGTCCCTGGTGAGATGGGAGTTTACAGTCCTAATGGCCTCTGAGAAGAAACTCCTTCTCAGCCTCTCCGTTCTCACAGCATGGCAACGGAGGCGTTTGCCTGACCGTAGCAGCTAGAACAGTCCGTTGCTGGGGTGGAAGGGGTCCCCCTTGATCCTATTGGCTCTGGAGTTGCACCTCCTGATGTATAGTTCCTGCAGAGGGGCGAGTGAAGTTCCCAAAGTGCGTTCGGCTGAACGCACTACTCTCTGCAGAGCCTTCTTGTCCTGGGCAGAGCAATTCCCAAACCAGATTGTAATATTTCCGGACAAGATGTTTTCCACAGCCGCTGAGTAGAAGCACTGGAGGATCCTCGGAGACACTCTGAATTTCCTCAATTGCCTGAGGTGGTAAAGGCGCTGCCTTGCCTTACTCACGAGTGCTGCAGCGTGTGATGTCCATGTCAAATCCTCAGAGATGTGGACTCCCAGGTATTTAAAACAGCTTACCCTATCCACGGTATCCACATTTATCCTGAATGATGTGTACATCCTCGGATGATGTGCCCTCCTAAAGTCCACGATCAGTTCCTTAGTTTTTTTGATGTTCAAGAGGAGGCTGTTGTCCAGACACCAGAGTGCCAGATCAGCCACCTCCTCCCGGTAGGCCTTCTCATCGTTGTCTGAGATCAGGCCCACCACCACAGTGTCATCAGCAAACTTGATTATCGAGTTGGAGCTGAACCTAGCCACACAGTCATGTGTGTACAGGGAGTACAATAGGGGGCTGAGGACGCAACCCTGGGGGGATCCTGTGCTCAGGGTGAGGGATTTCGATGTATTCCCTCCCATCTTGCCTACCTGGGGCCTGGAGGTGAGAAAGTTCAGGACCCAGGCACACAGGGGGTTGTTGAGCCCTAATCCCAGTTGCTTCTCGGCCAGTCTGGTGGGGACTATCGTGTTGAAGGCCGAACTGAAGTCTATGAACAGCATCCTCACGTAGCCCCCATTCTGGCTATCAAGATGAGAGAGAGTGGTGTGCAAAACCTGGGAGACCGCATCGTCCGTGGATCTGTTCGGACGGTATGCGAATTGTAACGGTGGTGTTGTGGATAATGAAGTAGATTTTCAAAGTCTACAGAGAGATTTAGGCCATTTGGAAGAGTGGGCTGAAAGATGGCAGATGGAGTTTAATGCTGATAAACGTGGGGTGCTACATCTTGGCAAGCCAAATCAAAATAGGACGTACATGGTAAATGGTAGCGAATTGAGGAATGCAGTTGAACAGAGGGATCTAGGAATAACTGTGCATAGTTCCCTGAAGGTGGAATCTCATGTAGATAGGTTGGTAAAGAAAGCTTTTGGTGTGCTGGCCTTTATAAATCAGAGCATTGAGTAGAGAAGTTGGGATGTAATGTTAAAATTGTACAAGGCATTAGTGAGGCCAATTCTGGAGTATGGTGTACAATTTTGGTTGCCAAATTATAGGAAAGATGTCAACAAATAGAGAGTACAGAGGAGATTTACTAGAATGTTGCCTGGGTTTCAGCACCTAAGTTATAGAGAAAGGTTGAACAAGATAGGTCTTTATTCTTTGGAGCGCGGAAGGTTAAGGGGGGGGACTTGATAGAGGTCTTTAACATTATGAGAGGGATAGACGGAGTTGACATGGATAAGCTTTTT
Source organism: Amblyraja radiata (assembly GCF_010909765.2). NCBI lineage: Eukaryota > Metazoa > Chordata > Chondrichthyes > Rajiformes > Rajidae > Amblyraja > Amblyraja radiata. Next base: position 52,012,762 of record NC_045958.1, on the reverse strand, counting down.
CCATTGAGAGTAGGTAAGATTCAAACAAGAGGACATGACTTGAGAATTAAGGGACAAACGTTTTTGGGTAACATGAGGGGGAACTTCTTTACTCAAAGAGTGGTAGCTGTGTGGAATGAGTTTCCAGTGGAAGTGGTGGAGACAGGTTCGATTTTATCATTTAAAAATAAATTGGATAGGTATATGGATGGGAAAGGAATGGAAGGTTATGGTCTGAGTGCAGGTAGATGGGACTAGGTGAGAGTAAGTGTTCGGCACGGGCTAGAAGGGCCGAGATGGCTTGTTTCCGTGCTGTAATTGTTATATGGTTTTGTCTGAACCCAATTGAGCATGCCTTTTATATGCTGAAGAGAAAACTAAAGGGGACTAGCCCCTAAAACAAGCATAAGCTAAAGATGGCTGCAATACAGGCCTGGCAGAGCATCACCAGAGAAGACACCATGCAAAGCATATGCAACAAAATATTAAACATGACTACTTTCATTTATATGGCATTGCTGTGTCCCAAACATTATGGTGCCCTGCAATGGGGGGGGGGGGAGAACTATGTATAAACACAGCTATAATTTCTGCATGGTGAACCCAAAAGGTATAAACTTTGCCTTTATTAAAATCTGACAATGTGCACTTCAACCACATGTGATTTTTTTTCTATTACAAATCTCAAATTGTGGAGTACAGAGGCAAATAAATAAATGACGGGCCTTTGTCCCAAACATTATGGAGGGCACTGTAGGTCATCGGTCACCACAAAATTATGCTTGCTGGCGACACTTCTTGTGTTGGGTACAAAAGCCCTTTAGAATGAAAGTCAAAGTGTTTTTTCAAGCACAGCAGAAAGAAAGCAAACACATGAACCCAAGCGGATGATCTTCAAAGGGGTTGGGGAGCAACCCTACAACACTCCTTATGGCCTGGCCACGGGGAGTTCGGTACTTGTTTAACATAACTTCGCCCACTTTGCTTCAAACTCACGGCTCGCTCGGTGGGGAAACAAAATCTGCCACCGCCGCCAGGCCTCGGGCAGCAAGAAGCCGGCGGAATGGCGGAGGCCAGACAGCACCGGGGCTGGAAGCGGCGCCGCCCCGCCCCGCGGCCTGGGCCCCAACAAGGCCGCCAAACCCCGCTCCAAGCCCGTGGCTGGGCCGCGGAATCTTTCCGCAGCTTTTTCTCAAAAGTAAAAACGCGAGAGAGAAATAAATCTCCAGAGCGACGCGCGGTTAAAATATCAAGCGGCCGAGCCGAGCCGGGTGCCTGTATGCGGGAAGCGGCTCCACAAACCTGCGCTGTTAAGCGGGCAGGGCCGGGCCGGGCCCGCGCGAAACCTGCAGCCTGCAGCCGGAACGCGCGCCTCAACCGCGGTCCGGCGCCAGGGAAACCGCGCGAGGTGGCACCGGCACCGTCACCGTCGCCCCAACTCCCCCCCACCCATCCATCCGCCCGGCGGCTCAAGCCGACCGCCGGCGGCCTCTCTCTCCCGCTCTCGCTCCTTCCCGAGGCCCCCGCTGGTTTGAAGGCAGAGCCGTGCGGCCGAAGGTAAGATCTTTCCCAGCTTCACCAACGCTCTGCTGCCTCGCCCTCTCCCACCCCATAAAGTGCATAAAGATCCAAACTGCAACAGTTTTAGCTTAAACACAGACTTTTAAAAAAAACAACCAGCCACAAAAATCAAACTCTGGTTAACATGAAAATCTTACCCTTCAATCTCGCATTCATTCATTCACTGACTCACTCCCACTCCAGGGCATCGGAATTTGTGAAAACAGTTGGGGGCGCTTTTACTTATATATTTATTATTTTTTTATATATTGTAACCTTTTTTGAGTTTTTTAATTGAGTGGCAAAGGGTTGTTCTCATTGGCGATGTGACAGCCATCAACGTCCCCTTTCCTGCAATCCTCTTCCTCCTTTTATTTCGTTACGTTCTCCAGCTCACCAACAACGAGCTTTGCAGGAAATCCCGCCTCTACGCTGAAAATTCATTGGCTACTGTACTTACAGCACCCATACTTTTCGCAAGCAACACAAACCCAGCATCTGTGCAGAAAATAATATCAGTTTTGCCTTTAAAAGCATTTGCAAAAAGATTAGTCAGTCTTATTCTCTTTTAGCTGAATTTTACTCTTGCACCACCTTCTTCATATTTGGTTTTATGTCTACCTCTAAATGAATAATGCATTAAATAGATTTATTAGTACTCCACAGGGAATCCATAGTGGTTATGTGCACGATAGTTGTTATCTCACTAAGAATAAGGAATGTTTGCAAATATGGAGGAAATCCATTAAAACGTCTGTAGTCTCTGGTGTCGTATTTTATCTTGATCATTGGAGAAACATTGGGAATTAACCTATTCCTTTCAATCAAAATATAAACTCCAGGTTAAGTTGACGCTGCTGAGATTCTAGAATTGGTGTGGATTCAGCAGTAAATGAAAATTAATCTCCAGAACACCATGATGATCTATTCTGGAGTACATTCAGAAGACATTGAACATTACACCACAGAAACAAGCCATTCGACCCACAATGTCTGCGCTGAACATAATGCAAAGTTAAACTAATTCATTTGCTTGCACATGAGCCGTGTCCCTACATTCCCTGCCAATCTAGAAGGCTCCTAAACACCATTATTGTACCTGCCTCCACCACCACCACCCCTAGCAGTGCTTTTCGGATACATACCTCCCACAATATTAAAAAAAACTTATTTTGCACATCTCCTTTAAATTTTGCCCCACTCACCTTAAAGCTATGCCCTTTATTATTTTACATTTCCAATCTGGTTAAAAGATCCCGGCTCTCGACCTTATGCCCCTGTCCCACTTAGGAAACCTGAATGGAAACCTCTGGTGACCTTGCGTCCCACCCAAGGTTTCCGTGAGGTTCCCGGAGGTTTTGGTCATTCTCCCTAATGGCCAAAAGTGGTTTCCGCGTAGTCAAGGCTTCTATGTTCCTGCGATTATTTCAACAAAATCAAAACCGGCCTCGACTAAAAATAAGTTGCCGTTTGGTCGAAGCCAGTGGAGTGGGGTCACTATTTACTTACAGGCAGTCACAGGCACTGACCGGCCATTTTTATTGGCTCATTGGAGTTTTCAGCATTGGTTTTCAGGACCTAGCAGAATGTAAAATGCCCGCTAACTTTATTAATCTTCTTAAAATTGTAGACATCAGGAAGTCTAGGGGCGGCACGCACACCCCCATCCACATCAAAGGGACGGAGGTGGAACGTGTTTTCAGGTTCCTGGGGGTCAACATCTCCGATGACCTCTCTTGGACCCACAATACCTCAACTCTGGTCAAGAAGGCTCACCAGCATCTCTTCTTCCTGAGGAGACTGAAGAAGGTCCATCTGTCTCCTCAGATTCTGGTGAACTTCTACCGCTGCACCATCGAGAGCATCCTTACCAACTGTATCACAGTGTGGTATGGCAACTGCTCTGTCTCCGACCGGAAAGCACTGCAGAGGGTGGTGAAAATTGCCCAACGCATCACCGGTTCCTCGCTCCCCTCCATTGAGTCTGTTCAAAGCAAGCGTTGTCTGCGAAGGGCGCTCAACATCGCCAAGGACTGCTCTCACCCCAACCAATGGACTGTTTACCCTCCTACCATCTGGGAGGCGCTACAGGTCTCTCCGTTGCCGGACCAGCAGGTCCAGGAACAGCTTCTTCCCTGCGGCTGTCACACTAGTCAACACTGTACCTCGGTGACTGCCAATCACCCCCCCTCGGACACACCTCCCACAGGAAAAACACTATGACTGTATGCATGTAAATAGATTTATTTATTGAAATTATATTCTATGTCGCTCTCCAGGGAGATGCTAACTGCATTTCGTTGTCTCTGAACTGTACACTGACAATGACAATTAAAGTTGAATCTGAATCTGAATCTAAAACTGTCTCCACTCCCTCCCCCCCCTTTCTCTCCCCTTTCTCTCCCCCCTTCTCTCCCCCTTCCCCTTCTCTCCTCCTTCTCTCCCCTTCTCTCCCCTTTTCTCTCCCCTTCTCTACCCTTCTCCCCCCTTCTCTCTCCCCTTCTCTCTCCCCTTCTCTCTCCCCTTCTCTGTCCTTCTCTCTCTCCCTCCCTCCCTCCCTCCCTCCCTCGCTCTCTAAAGGACTTACCGTGCTCTGTGGCAGCCGTTTATGTTCCTCTTCATCGCGCAGACAGCGCACCTCCTCTGTCCCTGGCCCCCACCTTCGCGATGCGTTTGTGTGTGTGTGTGCGGTCGGTAGCAAAGATCCTGTAGGATCTTTGGTCAGTAGATGCAGCTCACGCTTCGTTCAAGGCTTTCCAGGCAAGTGACCAAAACCTCTGGCGACTCATGGAAACCATGGGTGGGGCGCAAGGTCACCAGAGGTTTCCGTTCAGGTTTCCTAAATGGGACAGGGGCATAATCTATATCTCTCAGAATGTTATACATTTTTATCAGGTCTCCCCTCAATCTCTCGGGCCTGTCCCACTTAGGCGACTTTTTAGGCGAGTGCAGGAGACTCTGCGCTCGCCACATGTTCGCTGGTGGTTCCTGGTGAGTCTCCTTCAAGGTCGCTAAGAGTTCCTGCATTCTGGGAACTGGTCGCGGCCTCAGTATGGTTGCCATAAATTTTTTCAACATGTTGAAACATTTTCTGCGACCAAAAATTAGTCGCCCTGGAGAAAATCGATACTTTTGTAGTCGTAGGTGCAGTTGTAGTGGGGTCGCCATGTAGTTATAGGTAATCGAGTTAGTCGGGGGTAGTTTTAGTTAATCGCCTTTGCTGACCGGACATTTTCATTGGCTCATTGGGGGGAAAAAAAAGTAAGCACGAGTTTTCAGAACCAAGGAGAACCGACCGGTAATGTTAAATGCCCGCCGAACTTCACAGCTGTGTATCTCTGGCTTATTAAAAGTTGTCTGGCTTCTAAAAAGTGTCTCCCTCCCTTCTTTCCCCCTTCTTTCCCCCTTCTTTCCCCCTTCTTTCCCCCTTCTTTTCCCCCTTCTTTCCCCCTTCTTTCCCCTCTCCTCCCCCCACCCCCCTCTTTTAAAGGACTTACCGTACACTGTGCCAGCTGTCTTAACCTTCCTGTTCATCGCGGTGTGTGTCTGTATCATCTTGGCTTTGCACCGTGTGAATTTCAGACAGCGCTCATCCGCTGAAAAATCGCCCAAGTGGGACAGACCCTTCTGGCATTTTAGACAAAACAATCTAAGTTTGTCCAACCTCTCTTTCTAGCTAATACCCCCTAATCCAGTCAGCATTATGATAAACCTCTTCTGCATCCACTCCAAAGCCCCCATATCCTTCTGTAATGGGGCAACAGATTCTTAGGGCACTAAAATGTTCTTTGGTTTTTATTCGGAATCCTCTCATTTATTAGCTATAAAAATAATTAGATTGTTTACCTGGCTGCAAAAAGCATCCTGGTGATGAGAAGCATAACGGATGTTATGATGTTATGATTGTATAGATGGAATTGGTACAAATTACCCATAACTTAATTGAATGATGGAACAGGTTTAAAAGACTGAATGTTGTAATCCTGAGTACATTCTTCCTCAAGGAATGTTCTAATGAATATCCCATTTATGTTAAAATTAGGTAATAAGATATTGAGCTACCATGATAGATCTATCAGTCAATCAATGGCAGGGGTAAAGGGCACAGGGCTTATGAATTTGCAGTAAATTGCAGGAATTAATTCAACCAGAGTTGACAATCCTAAAATGGATTAATGTTCTAAGTTTCACTTGACGTCTTAAAAGGATAAAAAGGAAATATATGCAGAACTTTAAAGAGTATACATATCTAGGAAGCATTCACAATACTGAAAGGATGGTGCAAGCAAATTGGTATTGGTATTATTATCATGCCTACCGAGATACATTGAACAACTTTGTTTTGCATGTTATCCAGATGAAGACATCCCTGCATGATTACAATCAAAACCATCCATGAGTACAACAATTAGTACAAAGAAAAAGGAAACAGAACATATAACATATTATTACAGCTACAGAGATAATGCAGATTTAAAAAAAATATGCAAGGTCCTCAACGTGGTCAACGGTTTGGGAATGCATCCCTTAGTTTGTCTTCAAGATGCTGATAACAGCAGGGACGAAGCTGTCCTTAAATCTGATGATACATGCTTTCAATCTTTTGTATCTTTTGCCTGACATGAAAGGGGAGAAGAGGACAATATCTTATTTACCACCAGGGGCGCCGCACGATTGGCAGCCCCGCTAACAGTCTGGTTGTTTTTTTGTCTTTTTAAACATTTTTAGTGTGTGTTAAAAGCTTGTGTAAATGTTCTCCGGTTTGTTTTATGTAGGAGGAAGGGGAGGGGACAGGGGAAACTTTTTTTTTCAGTTTCTTACCTTGTCTGAGATGCGATTAATTTTCGGGTCGCATTCTCCGGTCGCTCTGCGGACTACCATCGATGGAGCAGGAGGCCTCCTCGGACTGACCTTGGGCCCACCGCGGGCCGTGGACTTGTCTCGGGAGCTCCAATGTTGCGGAAGGTTCGACCAGCCCCGACGCGGGGTTTGATCGTCCAGCGCGGGGGAGCTGACATCCCCCCGATGCAGGAGCTGATCGCCTCGACGCGGAGGGCCCACCGCCAGCAACGAGAGTCAAGATCATTCTGTCAACGGATTGCTCGAGGCCCCCGACTGTGGGAGAGCAAAGGGAAGAGATTGAACTTTTTTTCGCCTTCCATCACAGTGAGGTATGTGGAGGAGTCACTGTGATGGATGTTTATGTTAAAATGTGTTTTGTGTGTTCCGTTGCTTTTTATTTGTATGACTGACTTGGGAAAATAAAATTCCTCGTATGTTGTAAACACATACTTGGCTAATAAAGTATTATTGTGATTGATTGTGAATGGAGGTGTGAGTGCTCATTATTCATGTTCTTTCCTGAGGTAACGTGAAGTGTAAATGAGTCAATGGGGGGTAGACTGGTCTGTGTGATGTACTGGAAGTATAGCCTTGGACAGAGCAGTTGCCAAACCAAGTAGTGATGCTTTCAGGATGCTTTCTATGGTGCATTTATAGAAATTGGTAAGAATCACTTGAGACATGCCAAATTTCCTTTGACTTCTGGATAAGGGGAGGACGATGTGCTTTTTTGGCCCTAGCAACAGTGTTTGGACCAGGCCAAATTGTTGGTGATAATTATGCCCAGAAACTTGAAGCTCTCTAGTTTCTCCGGTTTTGCTCCATTGAGGTAGTGTGGGGCATGTACCCCACCCCGCCTCCTGAAGTCGTTGTCTATTTGAATTTTGCTGACATTCACAGAGACATCATGTTCCTAAGCTCTCTACTCCTTCCTGTTCTCTGTCTCATCATTGCCTGAGATATGGGTGATTATGGTGGTGTCATTTCCAAACTTGGTAATGGAGTTCAAACAAAATTTGGCCACACAGTCGTGAGTGTATGGCGAGTGTAGTAAGGGGGCTGTGAACGCAGCCTTCTGGGGTGTCAGTGTTTATGATTCTATTTGAGGATGTATTGACTGTCCTTACTGGTTGCAGCCTATGGATCCAGTTAGAGAGGGGTGTACTGAGTCCTAGATCCCCAGGAGTTTGGAAATGAGTTTGGTAGTTTGGGAATGTGTGTTGTTGGAATTATGGTGTTGAAGGCAAAGTTGTAGTCAATGAATACGAGACGAATGTCGGTGTCCTTGTTATCCGGATGTTCAAGAGATGAATGTGGGGCGAGGAAAATGGAATCTGCCATGGACCTGTTGGGGTGGTAATCAATAGTAGTGTCCATTAGATTATTCTTTGTTAACATCAGGGGCGCCGTACGATTGGCAGCCTCATCAACAGTCTGTCTGCTTTTTCATATATTTTTTTTTTTTTTTATGTGTTTTAAAAGTTTGTGTACACGTTCTCTGGTTTGTTTTATGTGGTGGGTGGGGGAGGGGGTCGGTGAAACTTTTTTTTCAGTCTCTTACCTTGCTGGAGATTCGATTGTTTTTTGGGTCGTCTCTCCGGTCGCTCTGATGGAGGACTTGCTCGGGACTGACTTCAGGGCCTCACCCCTGAACTACCTTTCGTTTGGGTAGAATATAACCCCAGTGGTGGAAGGCTTTAAGTAGCTCATCAGTGTCCTCAGCATTCTCCTTATCTCTGTACTTGCAAACAGAAGGTCATCAGCACACTGTATCACCGCTGAGCCGTGGGGCAGCCTTCGGGTCTGAAGTTGTTTGAAGATTGTTTTAAACTGTGCACTCTGTTGGTTGTGGTTAAAGTTCTCGTCTCCTGCATAAGTGTGATACGCTGTCGTAAAATTCTCTCCCAGAAATAATGCACTGATTCCTTGGGTAAGGGTGTGCATTCAATTACTTTGCCCATTTCAATAGGTCGTTTCAGGCATTGAGTCAGGCTGTGAACATAGCCTCGATTCTTTCGGGGTTGTCAGGGTACAGTGCCTCGAGAGCCACCTACTCGGCATCATGCTTTTTCCCTTTTCAGTCTTCTTTGATTTATATCCTGTCTCTGGTGCTCTGTGTTGTTTATGCTTGTTTAACTCTCTCACTGTTGGATTCAATTACTGCTCCTCCTTCCTCTTTTGCCTCAGCCCTTTCCCTTCTACTTTCTCATTTTCCTTTTCAGTTTCCGAGTCGCTATCAGTATCACTTTCTTCTGGGGTGACCTTCCCTGATGGGGTGCCGGAGCCCCCCTCCCTACGGGATCTTAGTGAGGTAGCTCCTGCTGCTAGTGACTGGTGGCCAGGGCATATGGGGGAGATGGTATACACTGTTCCCAACTTTGTTCCTCATCCCCCCCAAATTTGTTCCTCATCCCCCTCCTCTATAAACAGGATCGCCATGCTAGACAAGGGATTCCTGGGGATATTTTGCTTAGGTTTCCATTTTCTCATTACCAATTGTTTATATTCTCTTTTAAAAAGAAATATTTTTGCCTGATCAGTTTTCTCAGTTTTCTCGGATCCATATAACACATATGCTGTACCGGAGCTCCACCATTTATGACAGGCCGCACGCGGACTGCTCTAGCCAATTAATCACCACAGACTTCATGTAGTCTGCAATCTCTACCCACATGGGCCATTCCCACAGACTGCACTTTCCACAGGCTGCACATTATAATATCCTGACCAATCGAAAATGTCCTGACCAAACGAAAATCTCTTAACCAAACAAAAATCTCTTAACCAAACGAAAATAACTAAACAAAACTATCCAAATGAAATATTCAAAGAACTATCCAAACAAAATTTCCAAACAAAATATCCAAAGGAAAACGACCAATCGCAAATACCAAATGAAAATGACCAAACAAACCTGACCAATCGAAAATATCTTACCTTACATTGTCTGTAAAAGGATCTCGGCAGGGAACCAGATCAACCTCAGACAAGGAACCACGGTGTTCCCGGCAACTTGTTCGGGAGTTCAGATTCAAAGGATCAGATAGTGCACTTTTACTCCCTCGAGGTCCCGGTCAGACCGTAGCCTCTTACTCAGTCTTCAGAGATAGTTTCCAGTGATATCCAGCCGACTACGCCAAATGTTAAAGTTTGTTTTACCTTCCACAGACAACCAGACACAAATGAAATAAAGCAAGACTTATTTATTGTGAAGCCAGGTGGGAGTGAACAGCAGCTAGAGGGATGATAGATTGCATTCCCACAGTTCCTCGTGGTCCCACTCACCTAAACAAAGGACAGACATCGTAATTATACTATTATCTTATCAGCACATTCCAGTAGCCATAACCATATATTGTAAAACTAAAAGTTCTGCAGCCTATTAGGAGGGAACTGGAGCACCTGGAGGATACACGTGCAGACAGCACCGGAGGTCAGGATTGAACCAGGGTCTCTGGTGCTGTGAGGCAGCCAGCTGCACTACTGTGGCACCCAAAGTCTTCAAGTTTCTCTAAATGGTAAAAAAACAGAAGAGAAATATTTATTGAAGACCTTGCCCATCTCCTGTGGCTCTACACATAAAAACATTTTGGGATCTGAGGGGCACTGTTACGACTCCCGAATGCAAGTACTTCAGAGCCACGTAACACAAGTCAAAAACCAGGTTCAGGTTCAAAAAACAGTTTTAATAATTCATTGTAACACAAAACTCAAACCTGATTTAAACAACCCAGTCAGGGATATGGATAAACCGACAAACAATTTAACAATGCTCCAGCCAGCCACACCATGGGCCGTCGAACCGGAGACTCCAAAACCTGCCCAAAGAGATACAACCCTGAAACCAAAATACACGAAAACTCTAAGGTCAGCCCTTATCCGTCCCAATACAATATCTGTTAACAAGGAATGGTGAAAATACACAAAGTTCTATGCCATGTGGTCAGGCTGCCTCAGCCCCCACCAACAGTCTGCTCATCAGTCAGAGTCTACGACGAAGAGAAGAGAATCCTGGGAAGCTCTCGTATTTATACTTCAGATGAGTCACCCGTCACCTGACGCAGCTGGGCCAATCGGGTACAGGAGCCTTTAACCCCTCGATTCCAGACTCACAGCCACGAGGCCTGTACTTGGGATAGAAACAGAGAAGTAAGTACATAGCATTCACCAGGGGGGGGGGAGGGGGAAGTGCCTAACACCCCCACCCAAAGATACTGAATAAGTTTCTGAAAATGAACTAAAAAAAACACCACCAAATTTCAGCAACTATTCAGTAACACAGACATCACTGGCGCGACAATGCATCAGCCAATACATCATCCTTGCCACGGATATGCCAGTCAAACGAGACAACTGCAAGGGAAGCGTCTCCAAAGCCTCAGAGTTACTCAGCTTTCCCTGCGTTACTGCCACAGACAACCGTGCCTCCCCCACATCACCACCCGTGTCAGGGGGCAGCACCACTGCAGCCAAAACATGCTTAGAAGGACTTAGCTTCGACCCATCAACCTCCACAGGCTCCTTCCTGTCGAACCAGTCCTTCATCCTAGACTGAGCAGAGGCAAGATTACCCATTGCCAGTTCGCATGCCCTCCTCAGTCTAGAGCGAAAAGTACAGACGTGGTCTAAAATACTACGTTTTGTATCCTCCTGCAACCATTTCTCCTTCAGGACCCTCAATGGACCACGTACAGTATGCGCGAACACCAGGTCAGCAGGACTGAACCCTAATGACTCCTGCACGACCTCACGCACCGCAAACATAACTAGATGAACTCCCTCATCCCAGTCTTTTTCAAACTCCAGGCAGTAAGTCCTCAACATAGATTTCAAAGTCTGGTGAAACCTCTCGAGAGCTCCCTGGCTCTCAGGATGATACGCACTGGAGTAACAATGCTTAATATCTAACAACTTAATTACCTGACTAAAAACCTTCGACATGAAGTTGGTACCTTGGTCACTTTGCACAACCTTGGGCAAACCGAACAACGAAAAAAACTTAGTGAGAGACTTAACAATTGCAGGGGCAGTAATTCTACGCAAAGGGACCACCTCCGGAAAGCGGGTAGTCGCACACATAATTGTTAATAAAAACTTGTTGCCCACCCTTGTCCGAGGTAGAGGGCCCACACAATCAACTAGAATCCGCTCAAACGGCTCACCGACCACAGGGATTGGATATAAAGGCGCAGGAACAATCGATTGGTTCGGCTTTCCTGCCACCTGGCAAATGTGACAACACCTGCAGTGCTGTTTCACGTCCTTTTTCAACCCTGGCCAAAAAAAATTCCGTAAGATGCGGTCATACGTCTTATTGACCCCCAAATGTCCACCCAGAGGACCATCATGAGCCAAACAGAGTATCTCGTCCCTATACCGACGAGGCATCACAATCTGATCAACCACGCTCCAATCATCATGCCCAGATATATCCAAGGGAGACCACTTTCGCATCAGTAAGCCATCCCTTAGAAAATACCCCTTTGCTGTGGAATCCATATCCCCCTCAGGCACTGCGCAGTCGCACAGATCAGATAAACCTGGATCACTCTTTTGCTCCTCAACCAGCCGGTCACGTGACAGTGACACCGGCACATTTCCAGACACTATCCCATCTTGAGATGGAGAAACACCCTTCACAACACAGGATCTATCATCCTGATCCCCAAAAATGCTCTCACTCAGGTCCACCACATCCTCAAACTTCGCCTGGCTCTTAGCCATAGCCCTCGTGACAGCACAAGCTGCGAAGACCTTTGGATGCTGCATAGCCAATCTATCAGGACTCTGCACCATCGGAACAGCCGTCACCTCAGGAGTGACTAAAACTCTACCTCCTGCCAAGTCATTCCCCAAAATCACAGAAACTCCCCCAACGGGAAAACACGGCCGTAACCCAACAGTTACCCGGCCTGAAATCAACTCGGACTCGAGACGCACGGTATGCAAAGGCACTACCATGTCATCCATCCCGAATCCTACCACTGGGACACTTGACCCAACCGATGATTCCCCAGAAAACGGCAGTACCCCATCCAATATAAAGGACTGAGTAGCACCAGTATCACGCAAGATGGATACTGGAACTCTATCACCCCCATCCTCTAGAGAAACAAAACCATTCATGATGAACGCAGAATAATTCCTACACTCATCAGACTCAGGCACCTCAGGTACGACAGGTGCCTTCTGTGTTCCCACCAAAGCCACAGGCTTTGCATTTTTCTGCTTCAGAACGGGACACGACTTTAACATGTGCCCTCTCCTTCTACAATAGTAGCACACAGGACCTTCATCAGTCCTTACATTTCCGTCAACCTTATCAGCTCGGACCTCCCCCTGTATCAACGTGCTGCCATTTGCAGGCACAGAAACAGCTTTGACAATGCCACCGGTGACACCACCACGATCAACCGGCCGTGCACCAAAACTATAGGATCGCCCAACAAAATCAGATTTATGAGTCAATACATACTCATCTGCCAACACTGCAGCCTTATACACCTCATTCACCTTCTGCTCATTAAGGTAAGTAGTAACCCTCTCAGAGAGACAGTTCTTAAAGTCTTCCATAATTATCAAGGCCCGCAGTAACTCAAAATCCTTCACTCCTTGAGAAGCGCACCACCTGTCAAAAAGTGCCTCCTTCTCCCTAGCAAACTCCACATAAGTCTGACTATCAAACTTCCTAAAGCGCCGGAACTTCTGCCGGTATGCCTCTGGAACTAATTCATAAGCCCTTAATACTGTAGACTTCACACACTCATAGTCCAGACTGCTTTCAACAGATAAAGACGAGTACACCTCCCGTGCTTTACCCACAAAGACACACTGCAATAGCAAGGTCCACACGTCCCTAGGCCACTTCAAGGACAAAGCCACCCGTTCAAACACTGTGAAATACTTGTCCACATCCTCCTCACGAAATGGGGGAACCAGGCGGATGTTCTTGCTCATATCAAACTCCCGTTCCCTAGAAGAAACCCGGGAATTATCTATTTCTTTTTCCCGCAGCTGAAATTCAGCCCTTTTGGTTTCCTCCTCAAGCCGTTTCATTTCAAGAACATGCATGAGCTCTTTCTCTTTTAACAAAGAGGCAATTCTCTGCGACTCAAGCTCCATCTCCTTCAGTTTAATGATGGCCTCCATGTTCTGAACTGGCTGGACAGAAGGTGGGGGACTGTCTGCACCACCAGGCAAAACCCCAGCCTCCACCAACGCAGCCCACAACTCCGATTTAATGGAGTGTTTCTTTGAATGCTTGTCAATAGTCACGGCATAGTTCTCAGCCAGCAAAATCAAATGCTCCTTCGTACATCTATCAAACAACTCCCGACTAGGAGCCTCAACAAATTCTTTCACCTTAAATTCCATTTCTAAAGTAGCCCCAAAACACCAGCTAAAACCTGGGCCTTAATGCTACCACAAACAGGGAAGAAAAAATTCCCTCTCAACACACAGACTTCCTCAGTCCAGAAGCCTACCAAAAATACCCCCTAAAAACGTCTAGGGTCCTCAAAACTTAGGACGAGCTCCCATTTTGTTACGACTCCCGAATGCAAGTACTTCAGAGCCACGTAACACAAGTCAAAAACCAGGTTCAGGTTCAAAAAACAGTTTTAATAATTCATTGTAACACAAAACTCAAACCTGATTTAAACAACCCAGTCAGGGATATGGATAAACCGACAAACAATTTAACAATGCTCCAGCCAGCCACACCATGGGCCGTCGAACCGGAGACTCCAAAACCTGCCCAAAGAGATACAACCCTGAAACCAAAATACACGAAAACTCTAAGGTCAGCCCTTATCCGTCCCAATACAATATCTGTTAACAAGGAATGGTGAAAATACACAAAGTTCTATGCCATGTGGTCAGGCTGCCTCAGCCCCCACCAACAGTCTGCTCATCAGTCAGAGTCTACGACGAAGAGAAGAGAATCCTGGGAAGCTCTCATATTTATACTTCAGATGAGTCACCCGTCACCTGACGCAGCTGGGCCAATCGGGTACAGGAGCCTTTAACCCCTCGATTCCAGACTCACAGCCACGAGGCCTGTACTTGGGATAGAAACAGAGAAGTAAGTACATAGCATTCACCAGGGGGGGGGGGTGGAGTGCCTAACAGGCACTATTCTCTCTAGTTACCCACTTTACCTTATATTCATAAAATATCTTTGGATTCTCCTTAATCTTATGTGCCAGCGCTATCTCATGCCCCATTTTGTCCTCCTGATTTCCTTCTAAAGTATACTCCTCAATCCCCTGTACTTCTCCAGGGCTACATTTGATCCCAGCTGCTTATACCTGACCCCGACCAGAACCTTAATTTCTCTTGTCATCCGGGGTTCCCTATTCCTACCTGCTTTGTTCTTCACATTGATGGGAATATAAATGCCTTGTACTCTTATATCACACTTGTAAAAGCTTCCCACTTTCCAGATGCCCTGTGCCTACAAACAACCTAATGTGATCAACTTTCTAATTTCATCAATTTAGAACCTGTGGATCAGCCCTTTTCTAATCCATAACTATTTTAAAACTAAAAGAACAATGATTGCTGTTTCCAAAGTTCTCACCCACTCTCATTTCAGTCACGACCTGCCCAATTGGGGGCCTATGGTACAATCTCAACAAAGTGACATCCCCGTTTTTTGTCTTAGCTCCATTCATATAGCCGCACTGGATAATTGTTTAGTAATATCATCTCGGACTTTTGCCATGATATTCTTCTTAATCAATAAAGCAACTCCCCCTCCGCGTTTACCCCTAATTTCTATCACATCTCTAGCACCTGTACCCTGGAACATTAAGCTGCCAATCCTGTCCCTCCCTTTGCCAAGTTTCTGTAATGGCTATATGGTCAGTCTCACGAACCTATCCATGCCCTGACTTCATCCACCTTACCTGGCAGATTCATTTCTTGATCATTTTATTGATTTTTCATTAAGTTATTATAAAAAGAATGGTTCATCAGTGCAAAGAGAATGCAGCGCAGGTCTTTTATGAATCTCCCTGTGCCAAACTCTTTGTTGGTCACAATACACCATTGTTTTCTGATTTCCTATAGTTGTATGAATAGTTATAGAAAAGTTGCGAAGGAGTAAGAAAAGATTCACTGGACTGATAGCAAAACTAAGAATTTAAATTTGAGATAAGAGAAGACTGACCCGATAGAAGTCGGGGTGGGGGCCAACATGATCAAAGTCTTTTAAGATGATGCAAGGGTTTAAAAGAGTAGAGGGAGAAAATGTAGGGCTTAGCTTGAGGTCAGAAATATAAGATAGATTCCAGTCAAAATTTCAGAAGAAACTTACTTATCCCAATAGAGGTGGCAATGCATAATTCACTGGTATATGTAGTGAGTAACTAAGACTCATGGTGTCTGAACTATTCAATCTTTGAAATACATTCAATTTTAGCTTTCTTCGCAGTGAAGCAAGACTGTTACTATCAAATTTCCTCAGTTAACTTGTCAGCAAAATATTTCTTCTGATTATTTTTGTGACTTCCTGCAATTTATTTGTGATTTAAATTCATAAATTTATGAAAACCTGCATTGTTTGTCATGAGTTGTTTCTGTATATATTGTCTATATATATTGTCATTTGTCAAGCTTCAAGCAAAACTGGAGAAAATAAAACTTGTATTTGCAGCGATTGTTGAAATGATTTGCATATTTATGTGCTGCTTCAGTGGGCATTTTAAAATATATTACAGAAAATGTGTAAGATCTTTGAAAGCGATTTGTAGGTTTCTGGCTAATATCATAATCCCAACTATCACTGTCATAGATGATAGACAGGCATCAACCCATTTGTCAGCTTGTTGGTTTCACAAGAAAAATGAGCTTTTTTTCCCAGTGGGCAGTTGAATGAATGAATCAATGAATAAGTTTATTGACCAAGTATTCACATACAAGGAATTTGCATTGGTGCTCTGCCCGCAAGTGACAACATGACATACCGTGACATTTAGGAATGATACATAAAACATTAAACATTAATAATAAAACATTATTGATTAAACAAGTGCATTAAATAAAATACCAGAGCAAAAGGAGGATACAGATTTTTGGTTATTGATTAGTGTTACTACTCGTGGAAAAAAAGCTGTTTTTATGTCTGGCTGTGACAGCTTTGAGTTGCCTTCCAGAGGGAAGTGATTCAAAGAGTTTGTGGCCAGGGTGAGAGGGATCAAAGATGATCTTACCCGCTCGCTTCCTGGCCCTTGCTGTGTACAGTTCGTCAATGGAGGGAAGGTTGCAGCCAATAACCTTCTCAGCTGATCAGATGTTTCACTGCGGCCTCCGGATGTCTTGCTTGGTGGCTGAGCCAAACCAGACCATGATGGGGAAGGTGAGGACAGACTCTACGGTGGCCGTAGAGATTTGGACCATCATTGCCTGTGGCAGATTGTGCTTCCTCAGCTGCCACAGGAAGTACATTCTCTGTTGTGCCTTTTTGACTGTGGAGTCGATGGTAGCCCCCCACTTAAGGTCCTTGAAGATAATGGTTCCCAGGAACTTAAAAGACTCCACGGATGTGACTGTGGTGTTATTGATGGTGAGTGGGGTCAGGGGAGGGGGAGCTCTCCTCAAGTCTACTATCAATTCCACTGTCTTAAGAGCATTGAGCTCCACATTGTTGTGATGGCACCAGGACGCCAGCTGTGTCACTTCCTGTCTGTACGCAGATTCCTCCCCATCCTAGATCAGTCCAATCAGGGTTGTGTCATCCGCAAACTTGAGAAGCTTTTCAGAGGAGTCAATTGAGGTGCAGTCATTGGTGTAGAGGAGAGGGGAGAGTACGCAGCCTTGCGGTGCTCCTATGCTGAGGGTTTGTGGATCCGAGATGTGCTTTCCCAGCCTCACATGCTGCTTTCTGTCTGTCAGGAAGCTGGTGATCCACCGACAGAGGGGTTCAGGCACAGTCAACTCAGAAAGTTTGGAGTGCAGTAGCTCTGGCACAATGTTGTTGAATGCACAGCTGACAATCCTCGCATAGGTCCCCTGGCACTCTAGGTGTTGGAGGATGAAGTGCAGGCCCAGGTAGACTGCATCATCCACAGATTTATTGGCCCAATATGTAAACCGAAGAGGGTTCGTGATATTTTTCAGCTTGGCCAGTAAGTCTTTCAAGGGTCTACATGACTACAGAGGTTATCAGAGTTGTTATCAACATCAACCAAGTGCGGGGCGCGCACTTAACATCGGAGCTGATCCCGTGCCTGGGATCGCTCCAACCATGGCCTGCGGACTTACCATCAAGAGCTCGCAATCGGGAGAGGCTAGTCAGGAGCTCCAATGTCGTGGAAGGTTCGACAAGCACCGACGCGAGGTTCGATCGTCCAGCGCGGGGGAGCTGACATCCCTCTGATGGAGGAACTGATCGCCTCGACGCTGAGGGCCAAAACGCCGCCGGCTACGGGAGTCAAGATCATCCCATCAACGGAGGGCTCGAGCCCCCGACCACGGGAGAACAAAGGGAAGAGACTTAAACTTTATTTCGTCTTTCATCACAGTGAGGAATGTGTAGGAGTCACTGTGGTGAATGTTCATGTTAAAATGTGTTTTGGGTGATCTGTTGCTTTTTATTTGTATGACTGACTTGGCAAATGAAATTCCTCGTATGTTGCAAAACATACTTGGCAAATAAAGTACTATTCTGATTCTGATTCTGAATGTGCTGGAGTAACTCAGCTGGTTGGTCAGGCAGCATTTGTGGAGGGAATGGCCAGGCAACGTTTCAGGCCAGGATCATTCTTCAGTCTGAAGATGGAACCCAACCTGAAATGTTTTTCCTCCACAGATGCTGCCTGACCAACTGAGTTACTCCAGTGATAAGTACAATACAGGATGCAGTTGGAAAAGTTTGAAGTCAGGAGAGCTTTGGAATATTGGAATACAAGAAGCATTGATGAGGGTTTCATCATCACATGGTCTGAGACATAAAATGAAAGTAAGCAGTCTTATTGTTGCAGGAAAATTTGGGGGGGAAATTTAGATTGTATCAAAACCTGATCAGGATTCCATATGGCTCTTAATCAATATTTGGCCTTGCTGAATATGGCACCAAAGCCAAACTTAGATGAGACTTCTTGCAAAAGATAGCTTCCCTTTATTTTCCCAAATTGTACTTTGCTTCTAATTTGCAATTTTGGTTCGTCATCATTGTGAAGTAATTTGTTAATATTCTTCAACATTTCTGTTTTATTAAAGTCTTAGACGGGGTAGAAGCTATGATTGTATCCAGTTTCTTGAAACAGTATGTGGATAGTCCTACCCAAGAAGGGACCATACTAGACCTTGTGCAAGAAATTAGCCTGGCCAGGTGCCTGATGTTTCAGTGGAAGAGCATTTTGGGGACAGTGATCACAATTCCATAAGTTTTAACTCAGCGGGGCAGGCAGCATCTCTGGAGCGAAGGAATATGTGACATTTCTGGACGAGACCCTGAAGAAAGACCTCAACCCGAAATGTCATCCATTCCTTCGCTCCAGAGATGCTGCCTGCCCCGCAGAGTTACTCCAGCATTTTGTGTCTATCTTTGGTTTAAACCAGCATCTGCAGTTCCTTCCTACCCCATAAGTATTAAGATTGTTTTAAATAAGGAGAAGGCTGGACCTTGTGAAAAGTTACCAAATTAGAGTAAGGCAAACAACAATGTTATTAGGCAGGAGCTCGGGAGGGAACACAGGGAGCAATAGACAATAGACAATAGGTGCAGGAGTAAGCCATTCCGCTCTTCGAGCCAGCGCCGCCATTCAATGTGATCATGGCTGATCATCCCCAATCAGTATCCCGTTCCTGCCTTCTCCCCGTATCCTCTGACTCCGCTATCTTTAAGAGCCCTATTTAGCTCTCTCTTGAAAGTATCCAGAGAACCGGCCTCCACCGCCGTCTGAGGCAGAGAATTCCACAGACACACAACTCTCTGTGTGAAAAAGTGTTTCCTCATCTCCGTTCTAAATGGCTTACCCCTTATTCTTAAACTGTGTTCCCTGGTTCTGGACTCCCCCAACATCGAGAACATGTTTCCTGCCTCTTGCGTGTCCAAACCCTTAATAAACTTATATGTTTCAATAAGATACCCTCTCATCCTTCTAAACTTCAGAATATACAAGCCCAGCCGCTCCATTCTCTCAGCATATGACAGTCCCGCCATCCCTGGAATGAATCTTGTAAACCTACGCTGCACTCCCTCAATAGCTAGAATGTGCTTCCTCAAATTAGGGGACCAAAACTGCACACAATACTCCAGGTGTGGTCTCACTAGGGCCCTGCACAACTGCAGAAGGACCTCTTTGCTCCTATACTCAACTCCTCTTGTTATGAAGACCAACATGCCATTTGCTTTCTTCACTGCCTGCTGTACCTGCATGCTTACTTTCATTGACTGATGAACAAGGACCCCCCAGATCCCGTTGTACGTCCCCTTTTCCAAACTTGACACCATTTACATAATAATCTGCCTTCCTGTCTTTGCTACCAAAGTGGATAACCTCACATGTATCCACATTAAACTGCATCTGCCATGCATCTGCCCACTCAACCAACCTGTCCAAATCACCCTGCATTCTCATGACATCCTCCTCACTGTTCACACTGCCATCCAGCTTTGTGTCATCTGCAAATCTGCTAATGTTACTTTGAATCCCTTCATCTAATTCATTGATTTATTTTGGCGGTCTCAAGAACGACAACTGAAGTTTTAAACAAACTTTTATTTGAAAATCCACTTTTCAGTAAACAGGTTCTCTCGACACGTGCGAAAGCAAAACCGCGCGAAAACAAACAGCCCCTCCCGAGTCACGTGACTGTGGCTTCCGAACGCCGGGTTCGATACCCTCGTGCATAAGCAGGCGCCACTACATGGCCCCCCCCCAGAATCCGCGGTATAGAAACGCACGGGTAACCGGACGGTTCGACCGGAACGCGTAGTCCGAGGTCGCCGGGCGAGCGTAACAGTAGGGGCCGGCAAAACAGAACCGGACGAACCATGCCAGGAAGTAGGGACAGGGACCAAAGTGTGCTCCCGCTAACGAAGGTCAGCTAACAACACCGAAACCGGGACCTCTTGATCCCGGGGAACAGGCAGGAAATCCTTAGGAACTCGCAAAACATGCGCAAGACAATGGCCCTCGCGCCAGCCTCAGTGGAGGTATCCGTTAACGGTGTCGCCTCCACCCACCTGGTAAACCTGTCCACGATAGTCAGTAGATGAGTAGCCCCGCGCGAACACGGCAAGGGACCCACCAGGTCGACATGGATGTGCAGTAACCTGCCGTCCGGGACGGCGAAGTCTTGCACCGGCGGGCGCACATGTCTCTGTACCTTGGAAGTCTGGCATGGGACGCAGGAACGGGCCCATGCTGCGACCTGCTTCCTCAACCCATGCCAGACGAACTTCGCCGCGACCAAGGCAGAGATGGCGCGAATGGACGGGTGCGCTAGGCTGTGGAGAGTGTCGAAAATTCAAGCAGCCGGGACAATGGGACGGGCTTTGCCCGTGGAGATATCACAAAGGACTCGCATGCGAGCAGGGCTGCGAAAGGTTGCTGCATCTCAGCTACCTCGTCGAGTTGTGGGACGTGGACTTGGCAGGACACAGGTCCGACACAGGGACCATGCGTTCGCCTCGCACATCGACTAACAGGGAGAATGCGCGCATGAAGTCGGCCCCCAGGATCGGTTGGGCGACGTCAGCAACGATAAACTTCCACCTGTACGGGCGGAAGTCCAGGGTCCGCGTACCGTAAGTGCGAATGTCGCTCCCGTTAACAGCCGAGAGGACGGATCCTACCTTACCGGCGCGAATATCACGGGCGCTCGGAGGCAGGATGCTGGCATGGGCACCGGAGTGCACCAGGAAACGGTGGCTGGAATGGCGACCGCGGACATAGAGTCGCTCATTTTGGGCCGATCGCGTTCGCCTCTATGGACGATCGACCGAGGCATTTCCCTGGTATGAGCAGGGGCTCCGACATCTTCTGGCTTCGCGCCCGTATCGTTGATGTTAGCAACACCATCGGCGTTGACTGTAGACCACTGGCTGCGGCGATGCTTCTTCGGCGCTGGGCAGGGCTTATTCCTCCTCCCGATGTCGGTTCGGCTGCACCCGCTGTGTGACCAGGGGGCAGGCGAAAGCAAACACGTCCCGCCGTCTGTCTGCCCACAGTTCATCAGTTCTCTCCGCGAGTTGTTGGGGGTCACTGAAATCGGCTCCGGCGAGCATTAGCTGGACTTCGTCAGGCATCTGCTCCAGGAACGCCTGTTCGAAAAGCAGTTACGGGCGGTGCCCATCCATCAGGGCTAACATCTTCGCCATGATGGTGGATGGCCGCCGATCACCAACACAGTCCATGTGCAGCAACCTCGCTGCCCTGTCTCAGCGGCTGAGACCGTAAGCGTGGAACAGCAATGCCTTCAGCCCTTCGTATTTGGCGATGGACGGCGGGTCCCTGATGTAGGGCAACAGCCTTGAGGCACAGTCCTGCGACAATGCCCCCACCACATTGAAATACATTGTGTTGTCCGCTATGATGCGATGGAGGTGAAACTGTGCCTTAACGAGGGCGAACCACACCTGAGGTTGGTCAGGCCAAAACGATGCCAATTTGAAGGGCGGTGAGCCCTGCCGCGTGCTGGCTGATTCTGCGGGAACGTTGTCTTCCTGCATAATTCTCTTGTCTAACGACGATTAGACAGGTCGGGGTCACCAATTTGGCAGTCTCAAGAACGACAACTGAAGTTTTAAACAAACTTTTATTCGAAAATCCGCTTTTCAGAAACCAGGTTCTCTCGACACGTCTGGCCACATCGGTGGTCAGTGCTGAACTAACACGCGAAAGCAAAACCGCGCGAAAACAAGCTGCCCCTCCCGAGTCATGTGACCGCGGCTTCCGAATGCCGGGTTCGATACCTGCGTGCGCCAGCAGGCGCCGCTACAGTATATTGTAAATAGCTGCAGTCCCAGCACCGCCTTGTGGTACCCCACAGTTATTGGGTAAGTCCACATCTGACATTTGGGAATCTTTAAAGGCCGGTTGATCGAAGTTCACAACTGGCACGTTCCGGGAAGGTGGAAGGATAAGGATGGCAAAGTTAGGAAATCTTAGGTGATCAAAGAGGTGATGCATTTTGTCACAAAGAAAAAGCGGAAGTGCATGCAGGGTTTAAGAGGATGGAATCAGACAGGGCCTTTTAGGAATATACTGTAAAGGAAGAAAGAATTCTAGACAGCAACTAGAAGGACCAAAGAGAGTCACGAAATGGCTTTGGTGAGTGGGATTAAAGAGAATCCCAGAGTAAGGCATTTGATAAAGTCCCCCATGGTAGGCTCATCCAGAAGATGAAAATACATGAGATTAACAGTTACTTGGTCATATGGATTCAGAGCTAGAATACAGATAAAAGACATAAGGTTGTGATGGAAGGACAATATTCAGGTTGGAGGTCTGTTTGTGACATATATAAATGACAGATGAAAATCTAGATGGGTTGGTTAGTAAGGTTGCAGATGACACCAACATTGCTGGGGTCGCGGACTCTGAGGAAAGCTGTCAATGTATACAGCGGGATATAGATCAGTTTTGGAAATGGGTGGAGAAATGGCAGATAGAGTTTAATCCGAGCAAGTATTTCACTTTGGGTGGTCAAATATAAAGGGAAAATATACAATTAATGGTATGACCCTTGACAGAATTGTCCCTCTTGTACAGAGGGATCTTGAGGTCCAAGTCCATAACTCCCTGCAATTGGCAACATAGAGTGGTAGATAGAGTGGTAAAGAAGGCATATGGTATGCTTGCTTTTATAAGTCAGAGCATGGAGTACAAGAGTCAGGAAGTCATAATGCAATTTTATTGGACTTTGGTTAGGACGCTTTTGCAGTCCTGCGTAGAGTTTGGTCTCCCCATTAAGGAAGGATGTGGAGGCTTCGGAAAGGGTGCAGAAGAGGTTTACAAGAATGATGCCTGGATAGGGGTATTCACTTTAGGGAGAGATTCAACAGTGTTTGTTTTCTCTGGAACACCAGAGGTGAGACGTTAGAAGTATATAAAATTATGTGATGCACAGATAGGGTAGAAAGTCAGAACATTTTCCCCAGTATGGAAAACTCAAATACAAGAGGGCATAGCTTTAAGGAAAGAGGGATAAAGTTTACAGGAGATGTGTGAGACAAGAGTTTTACACTGAGGATGTTGACTGCCTGGAATGTGCTGCCAGGGGTGATGGTTAGGACAGATACAATAGCGTCATTTAAAGACTTTGGATAGGCATATGGATTGCAGAGAATGAAAGGGTATGGATTATATGCAGACAGGTAAGAGATGATACACAAAAAAATGCTGGAGAAACTCAGCGGGTGCAGCAGCATCTATGGAGCGAAGGAAATAGGTAACGTTTCGGGCCGAAACCCTTCTTCAGACTGATGGTCTGATGGTCTGATAAGAGATGGTCTTTGCATCTTTCCCTTCCTGTAAAAGCCTGTTGAAGAAATTCCCTTACTGTTGAAACCTGTTGTAGAAGGTAAAAACCTTCTTCACTACTCTATCTACCTGTGATGCCATTTTCAGGGAACTACTGTATATATTTATATTCCTAGATCCCCCTGCTCTACCACACTTTCCAGGGCCCTATTGTTCACTGTGAAAGTCCTGCCCTGGTTTGTCTTCTCAAAATGCAGCACCCCACACTTATCTTAATTAAATTGTAAGTGTAAATTGAAAGTGTCAATTTTAATTTTTAATTAAGACATGTTAAGACTGAAACTAAAACCTTTAACATTACGTAATCTAACATGATATATCTGACGTTAGATTCCTAATGAAAGTCAAATAAAGCTAAATTGCATATGTTGACATTATTTTTTTATAAAGTAATTAGAAATATTGTGTTCGCTTTGATAGGACATGTGGCGTCAAGATTTGCACTTGAAATAAAGTGTCAAAAACATTATTTGTGTGGGAGCGAGAAGGTGATAATAGTGTTGATGTTAAAATTATTACTTACACCTTATTATAAAACAAATATCATGGCTCCAGCACTCATAGTCCCTTAAATAGTCTTTAAACTGATCGTTTCTGTAAATGCTGCTGTGTAATTTAATTTTCTAATCCTTCTACAAAAGCAATTGAATGACATATACATCTGCAGCTAAATCTATGCTTGAAAAGCCACTGCACCCTCAGTCTTTCTTCAGGGCTCTTTTTTGAGTTGCAAATCTTCTGGGTCTCTATCAATTCATGGTGATGTTGTTACATGTACTGTATACGTTATTTGCTTTTCGTGGTGAGTGTTATCATTCAGGAACAGTACATTGAAATAATGACATGATTTTCTATCTAGTATTTACAGTAACATGAAAAGAATGGGTAGAAATGAATAGCATGACAGTAATGGATAGTATACAGCATGATAGGGGATCATAACTGGATATTTCTTTATGTATGTGCATCTTGTTTTATTGCCCTTATGTGCAGCTTGATTTTTTTTCCAATGTGAGTTTCAAGAGCGACAGTGTTTATTTTGTTTTTATGCTCAAACTTCTCATCGCATTTAGAATGTTTAGCTTCTAATTCATGGCTGTAGGGTGCATATTCGAGATACGTGTATCTGCCTCTATCATTCTGTCTGCGGTGAGTTCCGAGCAGCACCACCATATGGATAGGGGGAAAAAAATCCTCATCTGCTCTCTAATCCTTCCACTGATTTCCCTAAACCTGTGACCCCCTATATGTCATCCTTCTGTTCAGGGCAATAGGGTAACCCAAGACTAGTCTTATCATATGAACTCAAGATAGTTTTCTTCATCATAAGTTAACTGTTTAGGTGGGTCTGCCTCCTGGTCGAAGATATTGGAGCTCCCTGTCATATAGGGCCAATGCATAACTAGCATGTCCACATATCATTTTCTTTGTTAAATGTAGCACCCTTATATTGGACCAAATTATAGGTTTAGAAATGGAAGATATTCAGTACACGTTATCAGTAAGAAATAATGTTTGGACAAAACACATCTGCATTGCTTAATAGAAGTTGGTTTGGCTGATTCTTCAAATTGCTTTAACAGTGTTTTGCAGAAGTTACTGGTGTCAAATTATGTTGAGAGAATTACATCAATCAAATTTTTGTGTTCAATATCTGAAGTTTATGGGCCATGACCACCTGGTGTGAATTCTCCAATTACTCCTTGTCATTTACTATGATGCACCAGGCACTTCTTCCTTCATAGGTACACAAAAATGCTGGAGAAACTCAGCGGGTGCAGCAGCATCTATGGAGCGAAGGAAATAGGTGACGTTTCGGGCCTAAACCCTTCTTCAGACTGATGGGGGGTGGGGGGGAGAAGGAAGGAAAAAGGGAGGAGGAGGAGCCCGAGGGCGGGGGGATGGGAGGAGACAGCTCGAGGGTTAAGGAAGGGGAGGAGACAGCAAGGGCTAGCAAAATTGGGAGAATTCAATGTTCATGCCATCCGGACGCAAGCAACCCAGGCGGAATATGAGGTGCTGTTCCTCCAATTTCCGGTGTTGCTCACTCTGGCAATGGAGGAGACCCAGGACAGAGAGGTCGGATTGAGAATGGGAGGGGGAGTTGAAGTGCTGAGCCACCGGGAGTTCAGGTAGGTTATTGCGGACTGAGCGGAGGTGTTCGGCGAAACGATCGCCCAACCTACCCTTAGTCTCACCGATGTAAATCAGCTGACATCTAGAGCAGCGGATGCAGTAGATGAGGTTGGAGGAGATACAGGTGAACCTTTGTCACACCTGGAACGACTGCTTGGGTCCTTGAATGGAGTCGAGGGAGGAGGTGAAGGGACAGGTGTTGCATTTCTTGCGATTGCAACGGAAAATGCCCGGGGAGGGAGTGGTACGGGAGGGAAGTCAACCGCCTCAACTTCTCCACTCCCCTGTCTCACTCCAATCTCTCCCCCCCTGAACGCACTGCCATTGAATCACTCCGCAAAAACCCAGATTGGGTTATCAAACCAGCCGACAAGGGAGGTGCCGTGGTAGTCTGGCGCGTCGATCTCTACAAAGCTGAGGCCACGCGCCAACTCTCGGACACCTCCTCCTACTTACCCCTGGACCATGACCCCACTGACGAGCACCAGGCCACCATATCTAGCACCATCACCGACTTCATCAATTCCCACGCCCTGCCCGACCAAGCTTCCAACCTCATCGTTCCCCAGCCCCGCACGGCCCGTTTTTACCTTCTCCCCAAAATCCACAAACCCGGCTCTCCCGGCAGACCCATTGTCTCTGCGTGTTCGTGCCCCACCGAACTCATCTCCACATACCTTGACTCCATACTATCCCCCTTGGTCAAATCCCTTCCCACCTATGTCCTAGACACCTCAGACACTCTCCGCCGCCTCCGCGCATTCCACTCTCTAGGCCCCCACCCCCTCATCTTCACCATGGACGTCCAGTCACTCTACACCTCCATCCCCCACCAGGATGGCCTCAAAGCCCTCCGATTCTTCCTCGACCAGAGGAGCAACCTATACCCAGCCACTGACACTCTCCTCCGCCTAGCGGAGTTGGTCCTCACACTCAACAACTTTATGTTTGACTCCTCCCATTTCCTCCAAACACAAGGCGTAGCTATGGGCACACGCATGGGCCCCAGCTACGCCTGCCTCTTTGTCGGGTACGTTGAACAATCCTTGCTCAATACGTACCAGGGCCCCATCCCCGACCTCTACCTCCGTTACATTGACGACTGCTTTGGGGCCACCTCCTGCACCTACACACAACTGACTGACTTCATCCACTTCACCACCAACTTCCATCCGGCACTCCAATACACCTGGACCATTTCCGACACTTCCCTACCATTCCTTGACCTCACCATCTCCATCGCAGGGGACAGACTTCTGACCGACATACACTACAAACCCACTGACTCACATGGCTATCTGGACTACACGTCTTCCCACCCTGCCCCCTGTAAAGACTCCATCCCCTACTCCCAATTCCTCCGCCTACGCCGCATCTGTTCCCAGGATGAGACGTTCCACACCAGGGCATCGGAAATGTCCTCGCTCTTCAGGGAACGGGGATTCCCCTCCTCCACCATAGATGAGGCTCGCACCAGGGTCTCGTCCATACCCCGCAACACTGCTCTCTCTCCCCATCCCCGCACTCGCAACAAGGGCAGAGTCCCCCTAGTCCTCACCTTTCACCCCACCAGCCGGCAAATACAACAAATAATCCTCCGCCATTTCCGCCACCTCCAACGTGACCCCACCACTCGCCACATCTTCCCATCTCCCCCCATGTCTGCCTTCCGCAAAGACCACTCCCTCCGCAACTCCCTTGTCAATTCTTCCCTTCCCTCCCGTACCACTCCCTCCCCGGGCACTTTCCGTTGCAATCGCTAGAAATGCAACACCTGTCCCTTCACCTCCCCCCTCGACTCCATTCAAGGACCCAAGCAGTCGTTCCAGGTGCGACAAAGGTTCACCTGTATCTCCTCCAACCTCATCCACTGCATCCGCTGCTCTAGATGTCTACTGATTTACATCGGTGAGACTATGCGGAGGTTGGGCGATCGTTTCGCCGAACACCTCCGCTCAGTCCGCAATAACCTACCTGAACTCCCGGTGGCTCAGCACTTCAACTCCCCCTCCCACTCCCAATCCGACCTCTCTGTCCTGGGTCTCCTCCATTGCCAGAGTGAGCAACACCGGAAATTGGAGGAACAGCACCTCATATTCCGCCTGGGTTGCTTGCGTCCGGGTGGCATGAACATTGAATTCTCCCAATTTTGCTAGCCCTTGCTGTCTCCTCCCCTTCCTTAACCCTCAAGCTGTCTCCTCCCATCCCCCCACCCTTGGGCTCCTCCTCCTCCCTTTTTCCTTCCTTCTGCCCCCCACCCCCCATCAGTCTGAAGAAGGGTTTCGGCCCGAAACATCGCCTATTTCCTTCGCTCCATAGATGCTGCTGCACCCGCTGAGTTTCTCCAGCATTTTTGTGTACCTTCGATCTTCCAGCATCTGCAGTTCCTTCTTGAACACTTCTTCCTTCATGTTTGGAGCTAGGTGAGATTCCTTTTCTCCAGAATGTAATGACTTTTGCCAGAAGCACTTGTAGTGTAGCACAATGATACCAGTTGGAGGCAGGAGGATAGGTAGTATTGGGTTCTCCACATTGGCATTTAAGATAAATAGGAGAAACATATACCAGGCATATATCCATATTGAAACTAATTTGATATTCCTGAACTGCTAGCAGGGCAATACAGTGGTACAGTTCCTAGTGCGGGTGCCTCACAGTTCCAGTAATCTGGATTCAATCCTGACCTCTGGTGCAGAGTTTGCGCTTTCTTCCTGTGACTGCATGGGTTTCCTGTGGTGCTCTGATTTCCTACTACAAAAACGTGCTGTCGGTAGTCTATTGGTTATAGTATAAAATAATTATTCCTGATGTAAAAGGGTGGCAGGCCAATCAGGATGGAAATGTGCATATGAGAAAGAATGGACTGCAGGGAAGTAAGTTGGGGAATGGGAATGAGTGGTTTGATCTGTGAATTGCTATAGACTCAATGAGCCGATTGCCTTCAACTATGTTGTAAAATAATATCATATGAAATAGTATTGTCATGGGGAATTACAGCTTATGAACTTTCATTTATTAATGTTAATGAAGAGAAATAATTTACACTGCAGGGTTGCAGTGTCTGTATGTGAAAAGCAAGTGAATAAGTTAGTTGTGGAGCATCATAGAAAGCAAAAGCTGATGTAATCACAGATCTTTCCTCTCCCATTTTTCCTACATGGTAAGGTCTGGGTCTATGGTGCCTCCCTACAGCTCTCTCCAATGTGCCCACATTTTTCATGAGTTTTGCAAAGTGCTTGGCAAGCTGCTAGAATGTTCTTTATGAAAAATCGATGTTCAAATATTGAATTTTGTTAGTATTGCTCAAAATCGAAGTTGCCTGATCCAGACAGAATGCAGCCTAAATTGCTGAGGGAACCCGGTAGAAGTTCTGGGTTCGATCTTCCTATTCTCCTTTGATGAAGGAATAATTCCAAGAAATGGGGTTTAATACTCCTGTTTAAAAAGAAAAGTAGGAATGGCAATGTAATAACCAATCAGCCTTACAATTGTCGTGGGGAGCATTTAGAGACAATATTTTATTAAGTTGTAGAAAGGTGTTCATAATGTAATGAAACGGATTTTATGTAAATGGAATTTCATAAGGAATTTCCTAAGGAATTTGATAAAGTAGCACGAAATAGACCAGTTAGTAAAACAGATGCCAGTGGGATTGAAGATACTGTGTAGATATGTAGTTAGCTAAGTGAGAGTGAGCAGGATTCAACCGTTGCTTTCTGATGGGAAGGAAATTTACAATGGCATTACCCACATTTAGGACTACGGGTTATCTTTCCACATCTGCTCTAACCTGTTTCTCGTATTATGCATCCTTCTGACGAGATTGAATAGGAGCTCAAGGATCAACCCCTTATCTACCAACCATTTAAAGTAATCTGGCCTTACTGTGGACTCGGGTATTCAGGCTATATTTTTAGTTTGCAGTTGATACTAAACTCAAATATAGCATCAGTGAGCTGAAGGACTTCAAGAAGACTTAAATTGACAAAATACTGTAAGAAGCGATTTTTTATTTAAATCATCCATCTCTCTTTCCTATGTTCCATTCCTAATTGCCAACCAGTTTCTTAAACGTCCATCTTTGAGTGAGATGGAAGAGGTTGGGGTGTAGAGACTGGATATCTCAAGGGACTATGATTGGATTCTGCAGTCCTCCAGGCTGACAGAAAAAAATTCCATGGTTCTATCATCGAGCAACATAGACAAATGTAGGAAGAAGCAGCTAAGGCCATGATCCGATTTTGTATCATAATTTTGTAGTTGTAGTTGTTTGTTACTGGCCCAGTAAATCACAATTTATTTCATTTTCACTTTGTTTCCTTTTTATTATTTGAAAACATGTACAAAACACAGAGTGCTGGAGGAACTCAGCATGTCAGGCAGCATGTATGGGGGGGAATGGACAAATGCCATTTTGGGTTGGAAGATTCTTCAAATGGATAGGAGTAAGGAGGAGAAAGCTGCAAAAGAGAGGTAGGGAGGGGCAAACCCTGGTAAGTGATAGGTGAATATAGGAAAGGAGTTTTTGATTGGCAGAGGGGTGGAGTAAGTGACACATGCTTGAAGTGAAAACGAGAGATATGGGTGTCAGTTAAGTGGAGAAGAGGAAGAACATGGGTGGATGGGGACAGAGGAGGACAAAGAAGGGGGATAAAAGAGAGATGGAGACTTGGGGATGGGAGATGAGTGTACGAAGGGGGGCAAAGGTGTAGGATGACTGGGGGAGGGGGTGTTGGGAGATGGTCGAAGAAATGGGTGTGCCGTTGGGTTGGGGGGATTGCATTACTTGAAACTGGAGAATTCAATGTTCATACCACTTGAATATGCAGTGCTGTTCCTCCAGTTTACATGTAGCTTCGCTCTGGCAAAGGAGGAGGCCATGGTCAGAAAGATTGGTATGGGAATGGGAAAGGGAGTTGGCCACCGGAAGATCCAACAGGCCTTGGCTGACAGAATGCTAGTGTTTGGTGAAACAATCACCTTGCCTACGCTTGGTCTTGCAAGAATGCAACATTGGGAGCAACAAATGAGGTTTGAAGAGACGCATGTGAACCTCTGTTTCATGTGGAACGACTGCGTAGGTTGCTGGATAGAACTGAGGGAGGATATGTTGTTCAAAATATGGTAAAACAGCAGGAGTT
Source organism: Amblyraja radiata (assembly GCF_010909765.2). NCBI lineage: Eukaryota > Metazoa > Chordata > Chondrichthyes > Rajiformes > Rajidae > Amblyraja > Amblyraja radiata. The sequence continues at coordinate 51,981,609 of NC_045958.1, read as the reverse complement.
TGGGGTGAGTCAGTAAGAATCACAGAAGGGGAGCAGTGAGAGGGTGCCTCACAGAACTCCCATCGGAGAGAGGAGGGGAACATCTTCAAAGCTGCCTAACCTGCTGAGTTTCTCCAGCATTTTTGTCTACCTTATTCCAAACTACGGCATCGGAGATGTCCTCATTCTTTAAGGAACGGGGATTCCCCTCTTCTACTATAGATGAGGCTCTCACCAGGGTCTCTTCTACACCCCGTAACTCTGCACTCACTCTCCATCCCCCCCACTCGTAACAAGGGCAGAGTCCCCGTTGTCCTCACCTTCCACCCTACTAGCCGTCACATACAACAAATAATCCTCCGACATTTTCGCCACCTCCAATGGGATCCCACCACTGGCAACATCTTACCATCTCCTCCCCTTTCGGCTTTCCGCAGACACTGCTCTCTCAGTAACTCCCTGGCCAATTCGTCCCTTCCCATCCAAACCACCCCCTCTCCTGGCACTTTCCCTTGCAACTGCAGGAAATGCTACATTTGTCACTTTACCTTCTCCCTTGACTCCATCCAAGGACCCAAGCAGTCTTTCCAGGTGTGGCACCTGCACCTCCTCCAACCTCATCTATTGCATCCGCTGCTCTAGGTGTCAGCTGCTCACATCGGTGAGACCAAGCATAGGCTTGGCGATCGCTTCGCCAAACACTTCCGCTCAGTTCTATTTTTAATTTCAAAATAGACTTTATTCAGGTAATAAATATATACAATACATGAACCGTGCAAAAAATTCATCCGACATTTTCGCAGGCTGCACAAAATATTCAATACAGTCTGCATACAATGCTCAAATTTCCAAAATTTATCCCCCACCTTTGCCACTCATGTGGCCCACTGGCGTGGAATCCCTTCCCTTATTTTGAGGGCCCCCCATGTCCAGCAGTGGAAGGACCCTAGACTGTGGTCCTCCCCCATCGAGCCTTGGCGCTGGCTGCACCAAGCTTCAGTGCGTCCCTCAGCACGTACTCCTACAGTCTGCAGCGGGCCAGTCGGCAACATTCCCTGACGGATATCTCGCTCCGCTGGGTGGTGAACAACGCTCGGGCAGACCGAAGAGCGTCTTTCACCGAGTTGATGACCCTCTAGCAGCACTCGATATCAGTCTCTGAATGCATCCCTGGGAACAGTCCGTAAATCACAGAGTCCTCTGTGATGGAGCTGTTCGGAATAAACCGTGACAGGGACCCTTGCAGACCTCTCCAGACTCTCTTTGCGAATCCACACTCTGCAAAGAGGTGGGAAACCATCTCCTCTCCATAGCAGCCGTCACGAGGACAGCGTGCGCTGGAAGTGAGCTTCCGACGGTGCAGGAAGGATCTGACTGGGAGGGCTCCCCTCACCGCCAGCCAAGCCAGGTCTTCGTGCTTGTTGGTGAGTTCTGGCGATGAGGCATTTTACCAGACAAGCTGGGCAGCCTGCTCTGGGAACCATGCCATAGGATCCATGGAGTCATTTCCCTGCAGTGCCTGCAGGACGTTCCTTGCTGACCACTGCCCGATGGACTTGTGGTCAAAGGTGTTGGTCCGGAAGAACATTTCTATGAACAACAGATGGTGTGGCAATGTCTAGTTGACTGGCACATTGTGTGGCATCCGCGCCAGGCCCATCCTTCGCATCACCGGGAACAAGTAGTAACACTTGGTGCCCACGTGCCTTGGCTCTACGCTTCGCCTGATGCAGCCACACACGAAGGTGGTCATCAGGGTGAGGGCGACGTTGGGCCTTTATCTGCCAACTTGCACATTGTGGCCCGTCGCACCCGGTCCATCCTCGACCCCCAGATGAACTGGAAGATGGCTCGGGTGATCCCTGTGGCGTAGGAGGAACGGACAGGCCACACTTGCGCCAAGTACAGCAGCCCCGGGAACACCTCACACCTGATGACCAAATTTTTCCCCATTTATGGAGAGGGAGCGTTGCTTCCACAGATCCAGCTTCTTCCCACCTTGGCTATCCGCTCCAGCCAATTCTTGTCACACGCCTCAGCCCCCCCGAACCAGATCGCCAGCACCTTCAAGAAGTCAGGCTTGATGGTGAAGGGGAGGGATGATCGGTCTGGCCAGTTGCCAAAGAGCGTGGCCTCGCTCTTCCTGCAGTTCACCCTGGCTCCCATGGCCGACTCAAACTTGTCGCAGATGCTGATCAATCTGCCGACCGACCCTGGATCTGAGCAGAAGACGGTGACATCGTCCTTGTACAGGGAGTTTTTACCTGAGTGTCCCCACTGCCTGGCAATGTCACTCCACCTATGTTCGCGTCCTTCCTGATGGACTCGGCAAAAGGTTCAATACAACAGACGAACAAGACGGGGGAGAGAGGGCAACCCTGCCTGACTCCGGATCTGACGGGGAAGCTGTCTGATTCCCACCCATTGATTTGGACTGCACTACAGATATCGGTGTAGAGCAGTTGGATCCAATTTCTGATTCCTTCCCCAAAGCCCATTTTGGAGAGCACGTCCCTCATGTACGTGTGCAATATCCTGTCAAAGGCCTTCTCCTGGTCCAAGCTGACTAGGCAAGCATCCACCTGTCTGTCCTCCGCTCGGTTCGCAATAACCAACCTGATCTCCCGGTGGCTCAGCACTTCAACTCCCCCTCCCATTCTGAATCTGACCTTTCTGTCCTGGGCCTCCTCCATGGCCAGAGTGAGGCCCACCATAAATTGGAGGAGCAACACATATTTTGCTTGGGTATTTTACACCCCAGCGGTATGAATATTGATTTCACCAATTTTAGATAGTCCTTGCTTTCTCCTTCTTTCCCCTCCCCTTCCCAGCTCTCCCACAGCCCACTGTCTCCGCCTCTTCCTTTCTTCTTCCCGCCCACCCCCCCCCACCCACACATCAGTCTGAAGAAGGGTCTTGACCCGAAACGTCGCCTATTTCCTTCGCTCCATAGATGCTGCCTCACTTGCTGAGTTTCTCCAGCATTTTTGCCTATCTTCAAAGTAGGAATACTTTGAGCAGATTTCACTGTTAAGCAGTTTGTTCGCTTGTTTGTCAGAAGACGTATAGCTCACTGTTGTCCAACATGTTGACCGAATTGGTCGCCCATCGTGTCACATAGTGCATCGTGTCATCGTTTCCGGGCATCGCCACGAGGAAGCTTCTGTCATGATCCCCTGTTAAATAGTAAAATGCAGACACAAAAAAATTGCAGGTGCTGGAATCTTGAGCAAAACTCAAAGTGCTATTTAACTAAAGATCACACAGCACTTTATGTTTTGCTCAAGATTCCGGCATCTGCAGTTTCTTATGTCTCCATTAAAACATGGATATTTATCTTCTGTTCTGATCGGTTTTATGATATCTTACACTGTTCCAATGAAACAAATTATGATCCTGAGGATTAACACCTCATTCTTCTGTTAACAATTTTGATGGCCTCTGGTCTTACAAAGAACTGTAACAACTTTAGACAAGTTATAAATCTTAAAACTATATTTTTATTTTCTCTCAAGTTCTGATGATGTGAACTGATGGTGCATTGCAGCTTTGGGGAGGTAGGGAAGCACTTGGGATACTCTCTAGTTTAGTTGGCTGCATCTTGAAATCATTTTTAAAAATTCATCTAGTCTTGGCTTGTTGAAACTTGCATTATATTTCTAGCTTTCATACTTTGCACTCCCTGCAATTTTTCTCATGGCCTCATTCCCAGACCTAAATTTAACTTAGACCAAATCAGCTGTTTCAGTTTGGTACATACAGGCTAGTTTCATTTTCATAAGCTGACTGTAGTTTAAGTTGGCTTATACATGTCATTTATTTTCTCGCATATTTTTTCAACAATTGTGAACATTACTTCGAACTTATCATCATCTCCTGATTGCATTTATATCAGGTCACATGTTATTCATGCTGCACCCGCTGAGTTTCTCCAGCAATTTTGTGTACCTTCACATGTTATTCATGTTGTGTCCTTTGTCCATGGTCAGTGCTTTGGTGCTTTTTCTCTCTGCATCCTCTCTCTTACCTTTTTCCTGTAAAAGTTATACCTTGAAGGATTTAAATTGTGAATAGAAGGGGTTTGATTTATAAATCTGCAGGTGATGCAAGGAATTGTGGTTTAATCTATAGTAAGAAGAGTCTCAGGCTACAGAAATATACTAAACAGTTGGTAAATTGGTCAGAGCAATGGCAGATGGAATTTATGTAACTGATACGTGCAAGGGGATGCATTTTGGGAAATCAAATAAGGATCAGACATGCACAGTGAATGGTAGAGCCCTGGGGAGTATTGACAAACAGAGGGATATAGTGTACAAGTCTAACTATCCAAAAAGGTGACAGCACAGGTATTTAGTGTGGTAAAGACATCACACAGGATGCCAGCATTCATGACTTGTAGCATAAGTGCAGCTAAGTGCAGCTAAAATATTGGTGAGGCGAATCCGGAATATTGCGGCAGTTTTGGTTGCCACGGTATAAAAATGACATAATTGCCCTGGAAAGGATGCAGAGCAGATGCATCAGGATGTTGCCTGGGATGGAACGGCTCATTTACGTGTACATTCTGGATGCACTAGTTGTGCTTTCTTTGTGCCGAGAAGGCTGAGGAGGGACCTGAGACAGTTGTGCAAAATTATGAGGGACGTAGATAGGGTAGACGGCAGTAAACATTTGCCTGCAGCAGTGATGTCCATATGCAGAGAGCAGAGATTTAAGAGCAGGAATAACAGATTTGAGACAAAGCCGAATTTTTTACCCAGAGTGTGGTTGGAGTTTGGAATGTGCTGACTGAGAGGGCAGTGGAGACAGAGTCTTTCACAATATTAAAAAATTATCTTGACAAACCAAATGTAGGCAGCTATGGAATAAGGGTTGGTAAACGGATTTAGTATAGATGGGTACTCAATAGTCAGGATGAACTGAAGGGCTTAAATGACTATAACCTTATGCCCATGGAATACTTTCTCTAGACCATGACTGCATTTTCAGCACAATGTATCATTGAATTTCATTATGTTACTGAAAGCTGCCATAGAATATTATCAACAGAGCACAGAAAAAAGAATCCACCATGGCTTTATGCATATATATTTATATTGGTTTGAGTCTGCATCTAGAATTACAGTAGATTTTCACATAAAAACATTAATGAGGAATCCACTTGTGAAATTCTGCAAAAGCTTTGTTTAATATAAAATTATAGTAGACTCAATCAGTCTGCCACTGTCTAAGATATTACACAACTGACTGCTTTCTCAGCAGGAACATCATTGTATAATGACATTTTCTAAACGGAAATCCAGCTTCAAAAAAATGTCATGGGAATTATTAAGCATAGTGTCTGGACTGAAGATGAGCAACAAAGGGATGTTTATACTGAATTGGTTTGATTTATATATTTTTCAATCGTTATTATTCCCCTGTTTTAATGATATTGATTCAAATGCAATGGTTGCCAAATCATCTTGAGTTTTATTGTACAATTCTTCAATTAAGTCAGAAATGGGTCAGAGAAAAGCTTCAGAATGTAGATCAGGCATGTACCCCTAGCTGGGTCAGTAGGCAAAAAGTGTGGTAATGGTAGTTTTTTTTAAACGCTGGGATATCTGAGTTTATGTAACACTGCAATTTTGTTTTTACTCAGTGCATTTTATTAAGTCTCAGTTGCAGTTTTATCTCAGCACCAGATGTCAGGGTCAATGGTGATTTGACAAATGGTTATACATCCTTTATGTAGGATAATGTTTATGCAGAAGGATTAACAATTGTTATCATAACTGCAAATTTACCAATAAGTCACAGTGTACGATGTTTTTGAACTTAACGAGAGCTTTGTACAGTTGACAGAAAATAAATTGTACATCTAATAATGCAATCGAAAAAAAAACAATAAAATTAGTTTTCAATGAGCATATTCCAGCATCAATGTGTGTTCATTTTGTATTCCAAACAGACACACAAGGTTTATAAGCATACAGTAAAATATCAAGCAAGCTCTTGCAAGATACTTGCATAGTTAGATCATTCCGCATCATTTTTAGAGTCCATTAATGGTGCGTACATAATTATAATTGAAGATAGGAATAGTGTTACATACTATTAATCGCATATTAAAGAATAGTAACATATGCCAGTTCTAAGAAATAGTGAGGAAAATTGGTACAGTGTTAATAACATGAATAAAACATTATTGAAAAGATTTTCAGCACATTTGTGGAATATCATGGCCTGCAAATACTATAAACTTCTTGGGTCCCATTTTTCATTTGCATTTTTGACAACTTTATAGCGCTACATAAACCTGATTTAACTCACTTTCTCCTATTGTGATTTGTAGGATAGAGGTTATTTGCAGATAGCATCAGATTCACATGGAAATATCCTTAGAGACAGAAATCTGCACCCAGCAGCGGCTGGGCCACGTCCGCGATGATGAATGGCACGCGGCGAATATGATGGGAAGCGTGCGGATGCCATATGCGCGGATTTGACTGCCATTCGCAGCAGTTAAGGGGGGGGGGGGCTTTCACCAGAATGAGTGTCCAGTCCGGATGGGGGCAAAACGCTGACTCCACCCCGGTGTCCACCAAGAACCTGAGCCCTGAGAAACGAACACGGCTGGCGGCATTGGCGGGCGGCTGAACCCCCGGCGTTGGTGGTAAAAACACATCCTTTTTCCTGGATCTCCTGGCACCTGCTCAGCCATCTTCCTCTCCTATGCCACTTGTCTGGTCTGTGGTTCCGTGGAGCCTCTTGTGGGCATGGTCCTGGGTCGCTGTGCCTACTAGGGCAATGAATCGATTCGGTCCAGGGATTCCAGCCGGTCGGACAGACACAGCTCGTTGACGTGCGCCGCTAGCTTCAGCGGATCCTCAAAGCTCTCCCCCGAGAGCTGCCGGCGGATGTCGTGAGGCACCTGCTGTAGGTAAGTGAATTCGAACAGAGGGCAGGGCTGGTGGTCGCCCATGAGCGTGAGCATCTCGCTCATGAAGGCCGAGGGCCTCCGGTCGCCGAGCCCACCCATGTTGTGGACCCGACACACTCGCTCCATTCGGCTCGGCCTGTAGATCCAGAGCAGAAGCTCCTTGAGGCCTGTATATGTCCCTACCGCCGGCGGATTATCAAGGTAAGGTGCGACCTGACCGTCCATTTCTTGATCGAGAGCGCTTGCCACATAGTGATAACAGGTCTCGTCGACCTTTACGGCGTGGATGTAGAACTGGGACTCGACGAAGTCCAAAATGTAGGCAGCTTCAGGGAGACTGCGATGAGTTCGGCCTCGTAGGTGGCAGCGGCGGATTGCATTTTCTATCGAAATTTTCCTTCCAGGATTACACTCCTGGACGTCGGGGTCACCAGTGTAGCGGGGACTCACAGGAGCTGTTAGGCGCTCCCCCCCCTGGTGAATGCTATGTACTTACCTTTCTCTTTTTCTCTCCCGAGTACAGGCCTCGTGGCTGTGAGTCTGGAATCAAGGGGTTAAAGGCTCCTGTACCCGACTGGCCAAGCTGCATCAGGTGACGGGTGACTCATCTGAAGCTTAAATATCAGAGTTTCCCAGGATTCTCTCTCTTCTTCGTAGACCCTGACTTGTGAGCAGCCTGCTGGTGTGAGCTGAGGAAGGCCTGGCCACATGGCATAGAACTTTGTGTACTTTCACCATTACTTGTTAACAAATATTGAATTGGGATGGATAAGGGCTGACCTTAGTGTTTTCGGGTATTTTGTTTCAGGGTTATATCTCTTTAGGCAGGTTTTAGAGTCTCCGGTTCGACGGCCCATTACGCGGCTGGCTGGAGCACTGTTTAATTGTTTGTTAGTCCATCCATATCCCTGACTGGGTTGTTTAAATCAGGTTTGGGTTTTGTGTTCCATTGAATAATTAAAAGATTTTTGAACTTGAACCTGGTTTTTGAATTATGTTACGCGGCTCTGAAGTACCTGCATTCAGGAGTCGTAACAAAATGGGGGCTCGTCCTAAGCTGTGAGGACCCTAGACGTTTTGGGGGGGGTTGGTAGGCTTCTGGTGACTGAGGAAGTCTGTGTGTGTGAGGGAATTGTTTGTTCTCTGTTTGTTGTAGCATTTGTGCCCAGAGTTTAGCTGGTGGTTTGGTGCTACATTTGATATGGAATTTAAGGTGCAAGACTTTGTTGAGGCTCCTAGTCGGGAGTTGTTTGATAGATGTATGAAGGAGCATTTGATTTTGCTGGCAGAGAACTATGACGTGCCTATTGACAAGCATTCAAAGAAACAGTCCATTAAATCGGTGTTGTGGGCTGCGTTGGTGGAGGGTGGGGTTTTGCCTGGCTGTGCAGACAGTCCCCCACCTTCTGTTCAGCCTGGTCAGGACATGGAGGCAGTCATTAGGTTGAAGGAGTTAGAGCTGGCAATGGCTGAGGAGGAAACCAAGAGGGCAGAGATTAGGCTGCGGGAGAAGGAATTGGATGCCTCCCGGGTTTCTTCTAGGGAACGGGAGTTTGATATGAGCAAGAACATCCGCCTGGTTCCCCCGTTTAGTGAGAAGGATGTGGACAAGTTTTTCACAGTGTTTGAACGGGTGCCTTTGTCCTTGAAGTGGCCTAGGGACTTGTGGACCTTGCTATTGCAGTGTGTCCTTGTGGGTAAAGCACGGGAGGTGTACTCGTCTTTGTCTGTCTGGACTATGAGTGTGTGAAGTCTACAGTATTAAGGGCTTATGAATTAGTTCCAGAGGCGTACCGGCAGAAATTCCGGCGCTTTAGGAAGTTTGATCATCAGACTTATGTGGAGTTTGCTAGGGAGAAGGAGGCACTTTTTGACCGGTGGTGCGCTTCTCAAGGAGTGAAGGATATTGGGCAACTGCGGGCCTTGATGATTATGGAAGACTTTAAGAACTGTCTCCCTGAGAGGGTTACTACTTACCTTAATGAGCAGAAGGTGAATGAGGTGTCTAAGGCCGCGGTGTTGGCAGATGAGTATGTATTGACTCATAAAACTGATTTTGTTGGGCGATCCTATAGTTTTGGTGCACGGCCGGTTGATCGTGGTGGTGTCGCCAGTGGCAGTGTCAAAGGTGTTTCTGTGCCTGCAAGTGGCAGCACGTTGATACAGGGGGAGGTCCGAGCTGATAAGGTTGACGGAAATTTGAGGACTAAGGAGGGTCCTGTGTGCTACTATTGTAGAGGGAGATGGCACATGTTAAAGTCGTGTCCCGTTCTGAAGCAGAAAAATGCAAAGCCTGTGGCTTTGGTGGGTACACAGAAGGAACCTGTGGTACCTGAGGTGCCTGAGTCTGATGAGTGTAAGAATTATTCTGCGTTCATCATGAATGGTTTTGTTTCTCTGGAGGATGGGGGTGATAGAGTTCTAGTATCCATCTTGCGTGATACGGGTGCTACTCAGTCCTTTATATTGGATAGTGTACTGCCGTTTTCTGGGGAATCATCGGTTGGGTCAAGTGTCCCTGTGGTAGGATTCGGGATGGATGGCATGGTAGTGCCTTTGCATACCGTGAGTCTCGAGTCCGAGTTGGTTTCAGGCCGGGTAACTGTTGGGTTACGGCCGTGTTTTCCCGTTGGGGGAGTTTCTGTGATTTTGGGGAATGACTTGGCAGGAGGTAGAGTTTTAGTTACTCCTGAGGTGATGGCGGTTCCGATGGTGCAGAATCCTGATAGATTGGCTATGCAGCATCCGAGGGTCTTCACAGCTTGTGCTGTCATGAGGGCTACGGCTAAGAGCCAGGCGAAGTTTGAGGATGTAGTGGACCTGAGTGAGAGCATTTTTGGGGATCAGGATGATAGGTCCTGTGTTGTGAAGGGTGTTTCTACATCTCAAGATGGGGTAGTGTCTGGAAATGTGCCGGTGTCGCTGTCACGTGACCGGCTGGTTGAGGAGCAAAAGAGTGATCCAGGTTTATCTGATCTGTTCGACTGCGCGGTGCATGAGGGGGATATGGATTCCACAGCAAAGGGGTATTTTCTAAGGGAGGGCTTACTGATGCGAAAGTGGTCTCCCTTGGATATATCTGGGCATGATGATTGGAGCGTGGTTGATCAGATTGTGATGCCTCGTCGGTATAGGGACGAGATACTCTGTTTGGCTCATGATGGTCCTCTGGGTGGACATTTGGGGGTCAATAAGACGTATGACCGTATCTTACGGAATTTTTTTTGGCCAGGGTTAAAAAAGGACGTGAAACAGCAGTGCAGGTGTTGTCACATTTGCCAGGTGGCAGGAAAGCCGAACCAATCGATTGTTCCTGCGCCTGTATATCCAATCCCTGTGGTCGGTGAGCCATTTGAGCGGATTCTAGTTGATTATGTGGGTCCTCTACCTCGGACAAGGGTGGGCAACAAGTTTTTATTGACAATTATGTGTGCGTCCACCCGCTTTCCGGAGGTGGTCCCTTTGCGTAGAATTACTGCCCCTACCATTGTGAAGTCTCTCACTAAGTTTTTTTCGTTGTTTGGTTTGCCCAAGGTTGTGCAAAGTGACCAAGGTTCCAACTTCATGTCGAAGGTTTTTGGTCAGGTAATGAAGTTGTTAGATATTAAGCATTGTTACTCCAGTGCGTATCATCCTGAGAGCCAGGGGGCTCTCGAGAGGTTTCACCAGACTTTGAAATCTATGTTGAGGACTTACTGCCTGGAGTTTGAAAAAGACTGGGATGAGGGGGTTCATCTAGTTATGTTTGCGGTGCGTGAGGTCGTGCAGGAGTCTTTAGGGTTCAGTCCTGCTGACCTGGTGTTCGCGCATACTGTACGTGGTCCGTTGAGGGTCCTGAAGGAGAAATGGTTGCAGGAGGATATAAAACGTAGTATTTTAGACCACGTCTGTACTTTTCGCTCTAGACTGAGGAGGGCATGCGAACTGGCAATCTTGCTTCTGCTCAGTCTAGGATGAAGGACTGGTTCGACAGGAAGGCTTCTAGTAGGAATTTTTCTCCAGGTGACAAGGTCCTGGTGTTGTTGCCTATTCCTGGTTCCAGTCTGCAGGCTCGGTATAGTGGTCCCTATCAGGTGGTTAAGAAGGTTGGTGAGAGGGATTACGTTATTGGTACCCCTGATCGGAGGCGCAAGACTCAGCTCTGTCATGTCAACATGCTGAAGCAGTACCATGAGCAGGAGCCTGTGGAGGTTGATGGGGAGGAGCTGTGTCCTTCGGTTTCGTCTAAGCCTGTTTTGGCTGCAGTGGTGCTGCCCCCTGACACGGGTGGTGATGTGGGTGAGGCACGGTTGTCTGTGGCAGTGACGCAGGGAAAGTTGTGTAACTCTGAGGCTTTGGAGTCGCTTCCCTTGCGGTTGTCTCATTTGACTGGAAGTCAGCGGGGTGACCTGCTTGCTTTGGTGGAATCATATGGGTCACTGTTCTCGGATGTGCCTTCTCAGATGTCTGTGCTGCAGCATGACATTGACGTGGCCGGTGCTGCGCCAATTAAACAGCATCCGTATCGGGTCAACCCTGACAAGCGTCATCGTCTAAGGAGTCAGGTTGACTATATGCGGCGGCATGGCATTGCTGAACCTAGTTGTAGTCCGTGGAGTTATCCGTGTCTACTGGCTACGAAGGCTAATGGGGAGGACAGGTTTTGCATGGACTTTCGGAAAGTGAATGCTGTAACTAAGCCGGATTGCTATCCTCTTCCACGGATGGAGGATTGCGTGGATCGTGTGGGAAGTGCATCTTTTGTGTCTAAGTTGGACTTGTTAAAAGGCTATTGGCAAGTCCCTTTGACTAGGCGGGCGAGGGAGATCTCTGCGTTTGTTACGCCTGATGACTTTCTTCAGTACACGATAATGGCATTTGGGATGCGCAATGCGCCGGCAACCTTCCAACGGTTGGTGAACATTGTATTGTCTGGTTTGTCCTTCTGTGAGGCATACCTTGATGATTTGGTTGTGTGCTCCAGGTCGTGGATCGAACACATCGGTCATCTGAAGGAGGTATTTCATTGTCTAGCGGAGGCAAACCTAACGATCAATCTGGGGAAGTGTGAGTTTGGCCAGGCCACGGTAACGTATCTGGGTAAGGTGGTGGGCCGGTGTCAGGTTCGCACTCTCGAGGAAAAGGTGGGGCATATTGTCGCATTTCCTGCACCAACCTCTAGGACTGAACTCCGTAGGTATCTGGTTATGGTTGGGTACTATAGAGGATTCTGTCCAAACTTCTCTGCGGTGGCTGCCCCTTTGACGGATTTGCTGAGTCCGAAGGTAGCTTTTGTGTGGTCCGCAGAGTGTCAACAAGCCTTTGATCATACTAAAAGTCTTCTGGTGCGGCACCTGATTTTGAGCGTCCATTTAAGCTGGCAGTGGATGCTGGCAGTGGATGCTAGTTGGTGGAGTTTAGAAGAACTCCAGGATGATTCAGATGGGGTGGAGCATCCAGTTTCGTACTTCTCTAAGAAGTTTAATCGTCATCAGAAGTGGTACTCCACCATTGAGAAAGAAGCCCTTGCTATTTTAATGTCTCTGAATCATTTCGAGGTTTATGTTGGCTCCTCGAATGTCCCTGTCATCGTACTCACGGATCATAATCCTTTGGTATTTTTGCAGAGTATGAAGAATAAGAACCGGCGGTTAATGAGCTGGAGTTTCCAGCTGCAAGCCTACAACCTGGAGGTCAGGCATATCCGTGGCAAGGATAATGTCTTGGCTGACGCCTTGTCGCGCCAGTAGTGTTTTAGCTCCTGAATAGTTTCTGGGATTTGGTGGTGTATTTTTCTCTCTTCTTCCGAAACTTATTCAGTATCATTGGGTGGGGGTGTTAGGCGCTCCCCCCCCCCTGGTGAATGCTGTACTTACCTTTCTCTGTTTCTCTCCCGAGTACAGGCCTCGTGGCTGTGAGTCTGGAATCAAGGGGTTAAAGGCTCCTGTACCCGATTGGCCAAGCTGCGTCAGGTGACGGGTGACTCATCTGAAGCTTAAATACCAGAGTTTCCCAGGATTCTCTCTCTTCTTCGTAGACCCTGACTTGTGAGCAGCCTGCTGGTGTGAGCTGAGGAAGGCCTGGCCACATGGCATAGAACTTTGTGTACTTTCACCATTACTTGTTAACAAATATTGAATTGGGACGAATAAGGGCTGACCTTAGTGTTTTCGGGTATTTTGTTTCAGGGTTATATCTCTTTAGGCAGGTTTTAGAGTCTCCGGTTCGACGGCCCATTACGTGGCTGGCTGGAGCACTGTTTAATTGTTTGTTAGTCCATCCATATCCCTGACTGGGTTGTTTAAATCAGGTTTGGGTTTTGTGTTCCATTGAATAATTAAAAGATTTTTGAACTTGAACCTGGTTTTTGAATTATGTTACGCGGCTCTGAAGTACCTGCATTCAGGAGTCGTAACAGGAGCCAGCCAAAAACCAAGTGAAACACAAGTTTTGTGCACGAGATGTATTTTATTCTGTACAGTACAGCTCCCTACTCCTCATTGGTCACGGGCGTTGCCCGGCCTTAAATACCCACTCAGGTATAAAGCCCCGTGACTAGTGCCTCCCACACCGAGACGCCTCCCTCCAGGGCCGAGGGTTCGTAGTGCCCGTGGCTTGTCACCAGGTGCCGCTACACTATCACTATTTTGACCATTCAATTAACCTGTTTATATTATTTTATTAGTGTTTTTTCATCCTCGTCATGGTCTACTTTCCCACCGAGATTTGTATGATCAATAAATTTGGTTGTTTTAAAGTTGTTCTCCATTTCATGTACATTATAAATAGCTCAGGGTCAAATACAGATATTTGCGGCAAAATCATTCGATACACCTTGCAATACTGCAAATCGGTCACTGATTTATAATTCGCCTTTTTATATCTTTCAGCCAATCTTCAATCCATGCTTAAGTTTTTCCATAAGCCTTAATTTAGTTTGCACTTTCTCCACCCATCAACCAATCACCCACCTATAACCATCTATCATTCGCCAGGTTCTACCCCACCCGTCCTTACTAGCTTCCTCCCTCAACCCATCAGTCTGAAGAAAGATCCCAACCAAAAATATAATCTATCCCTTCCCTCTGCAGATGCTGCTTGGCCCACTGAGTTCGTCCAACATGTTGTTTGTATTATATGAGCATCTTGAAGTTTGGGAAATTAATCCAGGTACTTTGAATTGCAATGCATGTCAGATGATTGATGCTTAGCATATACATAGAGTGAAGCAGTTCATTGAGTAATGCTTGTTTAGGATGTTGTTTTTTTCTGTTTCAGACAAATACCAGGCTAATCACAAAGCACTTTCTCAGAATGCAGTAGCATGATTTCAAGGGCTAATCATATATTTAGTTTTGAATGCGGCATATCTTTGAGGCTTATTGTTGATTAAGAAAGCTCTTGCTATAGACCAGAACAAATTTTTATGAGGCACACTGTCATTTCTGCACCTATTATCTCATTGCCATGGATGCTCCTGTGTCAATGCTGCTGGATATGCTGCAGAAGCTGGAGTTACAGGGTAGGGACTGAAATTGGAAATTTCCAGACATCACCTGTGGAGAGAGAAACAGTTAACATTCCAGGATGATAGGCTTTTAGAGGTGTTTAAAGTCTGCCAATACTAAAGAAAGGTCATTGACCTTGCTTGTTGAGTATTTGTCCTGTTTTATTTCTTTTTTTCTTTCAGATTTTATATATGTGTTTTTTTTCTGTTTTTATTTCAGAATGAAAACAGACAATATTCCAGCACTTTGTGACCCATTGAGTTACTCCAGCTCTTTGTGGCCTATTGAGTATAGAAGTTGGAATGTTATGTTACAAATGTACAAGACAATGGTGGGGGCCATATTTGGAGTATTATCTTCAATTTTGGTCACCCTGCCATTGTTAAGCTGAAAAGAAAGCTGAGAAGATTTATGAGGATGGTGCCGGGACTTGAAGGCTTGAGCTATAGGGAGGCTATTCCTTGTAGTGCAGGAGGGCGAGGGATGATCTAATAGAAGTGTATAAGGTGATGACGGGAATAGGTAGAGTAGATGCACAGAGTAATTTACCCAAATTGGGGTATCGAGAACCAGAGGACATAGGCCTAAGGTGAGAGGGGAAAGATTTAATAGGAATCTGAGGGGCAATCTTTTTGCACGAAGGGTAGAGGGTTTATGAAAGCAGCTGCACGAGGAGGTAGTTGAGGCAGATACTATAATAACATTTAAAACATATTTGGATAGATACATTGATAGGAAAAGTTTAGAGGGATATGGGCCAAACTTGGCAGGTGGAACTAATGTAGATGGGGCAGCATGTTCGACATGGACAAGATGACCGATGGGCTTGCTTCCATGCTGTGTGATTCTATGACTCTACGATGATGTGGTTTGTGCACTGGGTAAAACAATTGACCACTTTTATTTTCTTTCCTTGTTGTGCACTTTTCACTAATACTCCATAAGCATTGTCAAATGGTTGACTACATTAGCTATTTGACCTTACCTAAACTGGTTCTTACTCTCAACTGGTTTCTAAAGTGGTAATTCCGTTGTCAAGCAGGAAACTTCCTGCGATCTTCTCCACAAATATGGAAGGTGAATAAATTCTGGGTTACAAATTGTGAATGAATTTTTAAAAATAACAGTAGAGCTAAACCAGGATTACTCTGCACTGCAGGAATTCCCACATGTTGCAGTTATGATGCACATTCCACAATTATATTTGTGTAGGAAAGAACTGCAGATGCTGGTTTAAATCGAAGGTAGACACAAAATGCTGGACAGACGAGAAGCTGAAGCAAAGAAGTCGAAGCCAAAGAACCAAATAGAAAAGAGGCCGAAACGCCAATAAACCGAAAGAGTCCGAAGACGAAAAGCCTACTAACCGAAAGGCTGCATCGCCTAAAAGCAAACTTACCGAATGGCCGCTCTGTCAAAACGCCACCTACCCAAAAGGCGGTGGCGCCTACAGGTCAAAGGACCGACTGCCGCTCAACAGAAAAGTCCAATAACGGACTTTTACCGGTGATTACATCTATTCCATCCCTCCCTCGCAAAGATGTGGGATTTCAATTTGGGTGCACTTGTTTGAATAGATGCAAGCGGCATGTCCAGCGTCTCCCCTGGGCGCGCAATACACGAAGCCGATGAAATGGGACAACTGTCACACCAAAGATAGACACAAAATGCTGGAATAACTCAGCTGAAGAGGCAGCATCTCTGGAGAGAAGGAATGGGTAGCATTTCGGGTCGAGACCCTTCAGACGCACTCTGAAGAATGGGCTCGGCACGAAACGTCACCCATTCCTTCTCTCCAGAGATGCTGCCTGTTTTGTGCGTGGGAGCTTGGGTGCGTTCCGTAAACACCGAGACGGTAATAAATAAACCGTCTGTCCCCGCGGCCGGGGTGAATCGACCCGTGGGTATCAAAGTCCGGGGGTCGGATGGTGGGGGTCACTCTGGTGTGGGGGTGGGTGAGAGAGAGAAGGGAGAGAGAGCGGGGTTGGGGGGGAGAGAAGGGGGAGAGAGAGGAGGAGAGAGAAGGGAGAGAGAGAAGGGAGAGAGAGAGGTGGAGAGAGAGAAGAGGGGAGAGAAAGGAGGAGAGAGAGAAGAGGGGATAGAGAGGAGGAGAGAGAAGGGAGAGAGAGAAGGGAGATAGAGTGGGGGAGAGAGAGAAGAGGGGAGAGGGGAGAGAGAAGGGGGAGACGGGAGCGTGGGGTTCATTTTCCCACACAAGCCATAGGTAACTGGGCAGTCTGAACCCAAGCACCAAGTTGAAAGCGGCCGAAGGTGTGCATCGCTCGGGACAGCCCCCACTCTCCCACGACCACCCTCTGCGGGCTGCGGGTCGGGTGGAGCGGAGGTTTGGGACAATGTTCATGCCTTCACAGTGATGTGATGGACGCGGGGGTCTGGACCAATCGCTGACAGGTCCTGCCACCCGGTAATGTCAAGTCCGTTATTGGACTTTTCTGTTGAGCGGCAGTCGGTTCGTTGGCCTGTAGGCGCCGCCGCCTTTCGGGTAGGTGGCGTTTTGACAGAGCGGCCATTCGGTAAGTTTGCTTTTAGGCCACGCAGCCTTTCGGCTCGTTGGCATTTAGGCGTCCCGCCATTTTGGTTAGTTTGCATTTAGGCGTCCCATCCTTTCGGTTAGTAGGCGTTTCGTCTTCGGACTCTTTCGGTTCTTTGGCGTTTCGGCCTCGTTTTTATTCGTTTCTTTGGCTTCGGCTTCTTTGCTTCGGCCTCTTGTCTGTCGGCGCCGCGTCCGGTTTCTGGGTCAGGCAGCATCTCAGCATCTTCTTCTCGACCCGAAACGTCACCCATTCCTTCTCTCCAGAGATGCTGCATGACCCACTGAGTTACTCCACTATTTTATTTAATCTATGTTTCTCTATGTTTCATTAATTTAAGTTTTATGCAGTAAATTTGAGGATATGATTTTAAACAATTAATTTAACTAATAGGAAAACTTCCTTCCCACTGTTAATATTTTACTCTGTGCATTCACAGACACCCTCTTTTATACACCTTCTGAGCTATATCCAAAGTACAACTGTTCAGTCAGCTTCCACTTTATAGCAGTTCATCCTACTGTGCGAATCATTTGCAGTTGATTAATTGATGATTGCTTAATTGTTATCTACAAACTGCTAAATACAGTACATTGCTGCCAACTGCCTTCCTATTATTGTTCAACTTAGACTCAAAGGCATAGAAATGCCACAAAGCACTATTTTTGCTGCACCCTGCTTCTGAAAACTATTTTCTTCTAGTTCCTTACCTTCCTCATTCTCCCTATTATTTCAAATATTCAATGAGAAACTAGATTAGTTTCAGATTAAGACATAAAGCACTGGAGTAACTCAGTGAGTCGGGCTGCATTTTTGGAGAACATGGATAGGCGATGTTATGTGTAAGGATCATTCTTCAGACTGATTGTGGGTGCAGGCGAGTGGGGTTTTGATAGGCAGTTGGTTGAATAAAGAGCAGAGTTGATAAGACAGAAGGTGTGAGACAAAAGGATTGAAGAGTTGTGAATGGTGAAGCTAGAGGAAGGAATGGAGGTGGAAGGTAAGGGAGTAGTGAGAAATTGGTGTGAGTCCAGACGGGGCACAATAGAGCGGGTGGCGGTTGTTTATCTAAAATTGGAGAATTCCATGTTCATTCTGTTGGGTTGTAAGCTATCCGAGTGGAATATGGGGTGCTGTTCCTCCAGCTTGCATGTGGCCTCACTCTGGCAATGGAGGAGGCCCAAAATAGAAAGGTCAGCAGGGGAATGTGAAGAGGAACTACAATGGTCAGCAACCGGGAGATCCAGTAGGATCTTGGCAGACCAAGCACAAACATTTAGTTAAACGTCGCTGAGTCTACACTTGGTCTCGCCTATGTATAGGAGGCCACATTGGTGAACAATGGATGGGGTAGATGAGCTAAGAGGAGGTGCACATGAACCTCTGTCTCACCTAGAAGGACTGCTGTGATCCCTGAATGAAAGTAAGGGAGGCAGTATAGGGACAAGTGTTACATCTCCTGAAGGTACAGAGTAAAGTGCTTGGTGAAGGGATGGTTTGTATCGAAAAAGATGAGTAAGCCAAGGAGTTGCAGAGGGACTGTTCTCTGCGGAAGGCAGAAAGGAGTGGGGTTGGGAAGATGCGACTGGCTGTTGGATCACGTTGGAAGGTGGCAGAAATGTCAGAGGATTCGAAATGTTGGATGCGAAGGCTGATGGGGTGAAAGATAGGGAACAGGGGAACTTTATCCTTGTTCCATCTGGGAGGAGAAGGAGCAAGAGCAGAACCACGTGATGCAGAGGAGATGTGGGTGAGAGACCATCTATGACAGCAGGGGGGAAACTATGTTTACCTAAGAAATAGGACATCTTAGATATTCTCGAATGGAAAGCCTGATCTTGAGAGCAGATGCAGCAGAGATGGAAAAATTAAAAGTAGGGGATAGCATCTGTGCAAGAGGCGGGGTGGAAGTTGGTTGGTTTGTAGTAGTCGTCAGTCGATAGTCTGTCCCCTGTGACGGACAGAGTGATCAAGAAAGGGGAGATAGATGCCAGAGATAATCCAAATGAATTTGAGGGCAGTGTGGAAGGTTGTGCTAAAGTTAATGAAATCATTGAGTTCTACACTAGTGCAGGAGGCAGCCCTGTTGCAGTCATCGGAGAAAGAGTTATGGGAGGGTGCCAGTGTGCGCTTGGACCAACGACTGTTTGACGTGAACGACAAAAGACAGGCATAGCTTGGCATGTGAGTACTCATAGTTACTCCCCAAACATGAAGAGAGTGAGAGGAGTCAAAAGATATGTTGTTCAGGGTCAGGACAAATTCCACCAGACAGAGGAGAGTGTTAGTAGAGGGAAAATAATTGGGTTTGTGTTCAAGGAAGAATTAGAGGCCCTTGAGACCTTCCTGTTGGGGATCAAGGTGTAAAGTGACTGGGCGACCATGGTAAAGATGTGGCCATAGGTGCCTGGGAATTAAAAATTATTGAAGCGTTGAAGATGTACGAAAGAAAGAGGACATCTGGTAACTCCTAGAATGGAAAGCCTCATCTTGGAAGAAGATGTGGTGAATATATACTAAAGAGAGTGAACATCTCGGATATCCTAGATTGGAAAATCTCATCATGAAAGCAGTTTTGGAGGAACCTACTACTTAACTGGCTTTGCCCTGCCCCTCCTCTCCTTTAGCTTTCTTCCCCATCACCACCACCCCCCCCCCCCCCCCCAATCAGTCCGAAGAAAGGTTCTAATCCGAAATATCATCTTTCCCTGCTTTCCAAAGATGATGCGTGAACTGCTGAGTTACTAAAGCACTTTGTGTAATTTTTAGGAACCAGCATCTGCAGTTCCTTATTTCTACGTTAGTTTAGATTGGTTCCCGGATGTGGCGCCGACGGACGAGAAGTCGAAGCAAAGAAGTGGAAGCCAAATAACCGAATGGAAACGAAGCCAAAACGCCAAATAACCAAATGGAAACTAAGTCGAAACGCCAGCTAACCAAAAGGGTGGGACGCCTAAATGCAAACTAACTGAAAGGGCAGGACTCCTAAAAGCCAACTAACGAAAAGATTGCATCGCCTAAAAGCAAACTCACCGAATGGCCGCTCTGCAGAAACGCCACCTACCTGAAAGACGGCATAGCCTACAAGCCAACGGACTGAATGCCTCTCAACAGAAAAGTCAAATAACGAACATGACATTGCGGTGGGCGGGACTTTTCAGCGATTGATCCAGACCTCCGCGTCCATCACATCACTGTGGAGGGATGAACATTGTCCCACACCTCCGCTCCATCCGACCCACAGCCGTGGGTGGCCATGGGAGAGTGGGGGCTGTCCCGAGGGATGCGCAACTTCGGCTGCTTACAACTTTTCGTTTGTCTCCTCCCATTTCCTCCAAATACAAGGCGTAACTATGGGCATGCGCATGGGCCCTAGCTATGCCTGCCTCTTTGTAGGGTACGTCGAACAATCCTTGTTCGAGGCGTACCATGGCCCTATCTGCGAACTCTACCTCCGCTAAATCGACGACTGCATTGGTGCAACCTCCTGCACCCACACGCAACTCACTGACTTCATCTATTTCACCACTAACTTCCATCCGACACTCAAATACACCTGGACCATTTCCAACATTTCCCTACCATTTCTTGACCTCACTATCTCCATCGCAGGTGATAGACTACTGACCGACATCCACTATAAACCCACTGACTCCCATGGCTATCTGGACTACACTTCTTCCCACCCTGCTTCCTGTAAGGACTCCATCCCCTACTCCCAATTCCTCCGTCTACGCCACATCTGGTTATTATATAGTTATTATATCTGCTCCCAGGATGAGGTGTTCCACACCAGGCCATCGGAGATGTCCTCATTCTTCTGGGACGAGGGTTGTTCTCCCCTACTATAGACGAGGCTCTCACCAGGGTCTCTTCTATACCCCGTGACTCTGCTCTCACTCCCCATCCCCCCAGTCGTAACAAGGGCAGAGTCCCCCTTGTCCTCACCTTCCACCTTACCAACCATCACATATAACAAATAATCCTCCAACATTTTTGCCACCTCCAACGTGATCCCACCACTTACCACATCTTCCCATCTCTTCCCCTGTCTGCTTTCCGCAGAGACCGCTCCTTCCGTAACTCCCTGGTCAATTCGTCCCTTCCCACCTGAACCACCCCCTCTTCAGGTACTTTCCCTTGCAACCACAGGAAATGCTACACTTGTCACTTTACCTCCCCCCCTTGACTCCATTCAAGGACCCAAGCAGTCTTTCCCGGTGCGGCAGAGGTTCACCTGCACCTCCTCCAACCTCATCTATTGCATCCGCTGCTCTAGATGTCAGCTGCTCTACATCGGTGAGACCAAGCATAGGTTTGGCGATCACTTAACCGAACACCTCCGCTCGGTCCGCAATAACCAACCTGATCTCCTGGTGGCTCAGCACTTCAACTCCCCCTTCCATTACAAATCCAACCTTGAATTTATTGGAAAAGAATATCCCTACCACGAATAGGATCAAATCTGTTGAAGGTACATGTGGTTAATTAATGTATTACTGTTGCAGCAAAAATAATGTGAGATGTAAAATCCATTCTGCAGAGCATATTGACCACATTGGCCTTTTTACAGTTACAATAAACCAATAACTAAAACACCTGCCAATACATTGACAGTTCAATAATTTGAATAAGCCCTGTCATATAAAAGAAGGTTTGTTATTTTCCTTTTCCTCATTCAAACTGACTGAGCAATTTATTTCCATACAAATGGGAGCAATGTGATTGCACTCAAAAGAGTGTAGAGCAGGTACTGCCATGACTGAAAAAGTTTAGCATTGAGGAAGATGAGATAAATTGGGAATATTTTCTTTGGAAGAAAAGGCTGAGGGAAGATTTGATTGAAGTACAAAATTATGTGGTATCTAGTTTAGTTTAGTTTAGTTTAGTTTAGAGATACAGCGCGGAAACAGGCCCTTCGGCCCACCGGGTCCGCACCAACCACTGATCCCCGCACATTAACACTATCCTACACCCACCAGGGACATTTTTTTACATTTACCAAGCCAATTAACCTACAAACCTGTAGGTCTTTGGAGTGTGGGAGGAAACCGAAGATCTTGGAGAAAACCCACGCAGGTCATGGGGGGAATGTACAAACTCCGTACAGACAGTACCCGCAGTCAGATCGAACCCGGGTCTCCGGCACTGCATTCGCTGTAAGGCAGCAACTCTACCGCTGCACCACCGTGACCGCCCATCTAGTTTGACACGATCTATTTATTCATAGGTAATATAGAAACATCGAAAATAGACCCTTTGAGCCAGCACTGTCATTCAATATGATCATGACTGATAATCCAAAATCAGTACCCCGCTCCTGCTTTCTCCCCATATCCCTTTATTCTGTTAGCCCTAAGAGCTATATCTAACTCTCTCTTGAAAACATCCAGTAAATTGGCCTCCATTGCCTTCTGTGGCAGAGAAGCCGAAAATGGCCTACCCCTTATTCTTAAACTGTGACCCCTGGTTCTGAACTGCCCAACATCGGGAACCTTTTTCCTGCATCTAGCCTGTCCAATCCCTTAATAATTTTATATGTTTTATATTTTTTAATTTTCCATGTTTTATATATTCTTTGTCTGTTTGATGAAGGTTCAAAAACCAACAGAGAGAGATTTAAAGTAATTGGTAGAATAAATAGAGCAGAGATGAGAAATACTATTTTCCACCCAAATAACTTTTCGGGAACTCACTGTCTGAGAGCGCAGTAGAGATGGAAAACCTCATCACATTTAAAAAGGACTTGGACGTACACCTTTAAATTGATCTACAAGGCTACAGATCAGGTTCTGGAATGATAAGGCTGTGTAGCTTTGTTTCAACCAGTTCTGTTTAGTATATTGTCATGTGTACCAGGGTACAGTGAAAAGCCTTTGTTGCGTTCTATCCAGTCAGCAGAAAGACAATACATGATTACAATATAGCCATTTACAGTGTATAGACACATGATAAGGGAATAGCGTTTAGTGCAAGGTAAAGCCAGCAAAGTCTGATCAAGGATAGTCCGAGGGTCACCAATGAGGAAGATAGCAGTTCAGCACTGCTCTCTGGTTGTGGTAGGATGATTCGGTTGCCTGATAACAGCTGAGAAGAAACTGTCCCTAAATCTGGAGGTGTGCGTTTTCCCACTTCTATACATTTTGCTTGATGGGAGAGGGGAGAAGAGGGAATGGCCAGGGTACAACACATCCTTGATTACGCTGCTGGCCTTGCTGAGGCAGTGTGAGGTATAAATTGAGTCAATAGGTTCGTTTGTGTGATGGTCTGGGCTGCGTCCACAATTCACTGCAATTTATCGTGGTCTTGGATGGAGCTGTTCCAAAATCAGGTATAGTCACTTTCCTGACTGGCCTCTTGGGTCATAATTTCCTTAATTTCTACTAATACCTGGGCATTTTCTTTTCCCTTTGATTATCTTTGGCAATTGCCTGAATATTGAGCTCCATTCCTGGACTGAGGACGTAGCAGGAAAAGTCACTGTGCAGGGAAAGTTAGAAATTAATCCTCATGATGAATTAGAGACAATCTGTAGTCCTATGCCTATGTACCAACCAAAAGAGTGTCAGATGCTGGAGATGAAAATAAATGGAGCGAATGATAGAGGTGAAACACAAGAAGCACACAGAATAGGGAGAACGACAGCAAGAGGGAGAAATTAATTTATAGTCAAGCAGAATGTAAACAAACCAAAAATAAAAACAAGCGAGACAGAAAGTCACTGAAGGATTACATATTTTTCTCATTATGTTTGAGTAAGGATGAAGAGAGATTTGCGTAATTAGGATAGGCTGACTCTGCCATGTATTCTAGGATTGACCTCATTGCAAATGCAGTGCAAATTTCAGTTTGGATTAGATCATCTTCTGAGAGCTAACCCAGTGAGAGAAAATTGGGGCTTGGTGTAGGTGCATTCCTCACAGGCAACACATTCATTTAAAACAGCTGGTCACTGTGCAGGGGAAGTTAGAAATTAATCCTTGTGATAAATCAGGGACAATCTGTAGTCCTACGTTTACATACCAAGCAAGAGTGCCAGATTAAGGCGTAAAAGACTTTGTGTTTTATTAAGAGTTAAATATTGTAAACAGCCAGCATATGCTAACGTGTTTGAAATCACAAATTGCAGTCATTGAGCCTGATTGTCTCACTCCCATTTGCTTCAGTTTCTGATCTCACTGCAGAACAGATTTATTTCATAAACTCAACCAAACAGCCATTACATCGTGACTTTAAAAATCTTAATTTTTGATATTACATAAGGTATTATTTGTCAAATGTATTAAAGGCTCCAAAACATAACGTGAGACTATTTTACGATAAGTTTGATAAATTAATAGAAATAAATGTCTCGGTGACTAGATTTGAACTACTATCTACAGACATACAGGTTTGCAAATAATTAGACCTACATTGCCTGTCAGTTACATCCACAGGGTTTTATTTTTTATTGCTATTAAACATTACAACTAATCCAAATACAAATGGATTACTGTTGTACAAAATAGATTTATTTCATTAGCACGTGATTTTCATCTCTTTAGTGTAAAATAAGTGACCAGGAAGACTAATAATATTGATGACAAGAAAAATGAGTTGTTGTGCCCTTGACCAGAAATTGATGGATACAATAAAAGATGCTTTGGACAAATACAGTAAACTAAGAACTAAAGCTATTATTTTAAAGGTGACAAGGTGAATATATAGCGTTTAAAATGTTTGCGATGTACAAATGTTCAATACAACGATGTAGCAGGATTTAGCCCAAGTAGAATGTTACGTAATATTATCCTTCTACATTCCTAAGTCTCAGATATCCGAAGGCCTCTACTTACCGAACGCATGTATAGCAGAACGTGTGTTAGGCCACCTTGTCCTTGATAAGGCCAACTGCATGAGCTTGCCTATGATTTCTGTCTACGCTAACCAGTTACAGTAGAGGGGTAGAAGGACTCATCCTCCAATCCTGAGAAATTTTATTTTAATGTGGCTAAAATCATAATTTTTGTTGTGTATGAAAAACAACACATCTTCGTTAATGCATTTCATTATATATGACACCAGATGGGTTCTTAACAACCCATCACCGCTTTATATATTTGTAAACTTTGGAACTTTCCTTTTTTATGCTAACTATTTTTTAAATACCGGGTATTTACGTTTTGTCAACACTTAAATTACCACATTTTAAAGAACTTCCCAACAATTAGATGTAGCAGATGTGAAAGCAGCCTCATTTTGCTAAAAATACTAAAAAATAGTGAGTTTATCAGGTCAGTCATACTTGTTTTCCTATATGCATGAGCATAGAATTAACATTAGACAGTTGTTAGTTGATAAATCTCTAAAATAGATTAGATTAGATTAGATTATACCTTTAATAATCCTTTACAGGAAATTATAGTGCCACGACAGCTTCAAGACAGACATAACACCACACATTTCCTCAAATGGCTTCCATACTTAACAAGTTAAAATACAAGTTAAAATACAAGTTAAAATACAATGAATGAAAAAAAAGTGCAGTTATTTATGCGCATTATATAACCTTATAGCAGCTGGTATACAAGACTTCCTATGTCTCTCAGTTTTGCACTTTGGTGCAATCAGTCTCTGACTGAAGATGCTGCTCTTGATCACCTTCAGGGCATGGAGTGGGTGAGTGGGGTTGGTCATTATTGAACCCAGTTTGTTCAGAGTTCTGGCCTCTGCCACCTGCTGGACCGTTCGTTGCTCAGCCCCGACCACTGAGCCGGCCTTCCTGATCAGCTTGTCCAGTCTGTTTTTGTCCGCTATGCGGGCGCCATCTCCCCAACAGGCCACAGCAAAAAAATGGCCACCACTGAATGGTAGACACTGCACAGTAGGGGTTGGCAGATGTTAAATGACCTCAGCCTCCTTAAAAAATACAGTCGGCTTTGTCCCTTCCTGTACACCGCCTCCATATGACTCTTCCAGTCCAGCTCACGTACTCTTGAGATATACCTTTGTTTATTATTTAAATGCAGAGGCCAATTTCAACAGAAGTAAATTAAAGCTGTATGCAGCGGAATGAAACAATTACACAATTAGTATTTTATTAACACCATGTTGTAGTCAAAATATTTGAATTTGCTGTATTAAAGGCATGGACATATTTAAAAATTTGGCTTGTTTTGGCATGTTGGAGTGGCACAAAAGAAAAATAATTAACCTCTACAAGACATCTTTGAAAATTAGAAGTTATGTTAAGTGGCAGCAAATCTTCTCTGGAAATAAGAGAAGTCAGAATGAAACAAAGTATTAAATTTGCAATGCCTCATTTTGTCATTCTACTATTTGGGAAGTTAAAGGAGAACTTTGGAAAACCATGCAGCTGATAGATCACCAATTAGATTAGGTAAGTGTAAGACTGGTGTTCATGTTCCCTTGGCATCTTCCCTTCCCATCTAACCTCAAGAAATACTTTTAAAAAGAGAATTTATAAAGTTTGCATGTTGGATAACTATTGGCTCAAATGGATTAGCTCATTTTGCCTTCTAATTTAAATTGTCACATTAAAATTGTTGTCAAAATATGAAGACACCATTAGGACAATATGCAAACATGGACTTCACTGGCTTTAAGACTTTGATACCTAGAGCAGTGAAGTGGGCGCATGTGCGCATGTGCGGAGCTCTTCTAGAGTGTGCGCAGGACATTTCCGAAGTGTGCGCATGCGCAGGACATTTCCGGAGTGTGCGCATGTGCGAAGTATTTCGGGCGGGAAAAGCCTGCGGAATCAGCCATGTTTGCTAGACGTTTCTGAGTTTGTGTAGTGCAGAAATAAGTTGCTTAAAGCTTAAATAAAGTTAAGTTAATTACGAGTAGTGAAAGTTTCATTTATCTCACAACAATTTAAGCAATTTATCTCAGAAGTCAAATAGTCTGACTTGGGATGGAGAAGCTACTGAAACCACAACGCTTGGATCTGGATTCCAACTCACCTGCTGCTGCAAAGAATTGGAAGCACTGGCTTCGTATACTAAATAACTTATTTGATGAGTGTGGCAATGATGCACCAGACAGACTCAAGACATTAATAAGCTTTGTCTCTTCTGATGTATATGATTACATAGAGGAATGTACAACTTATGATTCTGCTATTGATGTAGTAAGCAAACTCTTCGTTAAGACACCCAACGTGATATTCGCTCGACACCTCCTTGCTACTCGGAAACAAAAACCTGGTGAGTCACTTGATGATTTTTTACAAGAACTTCAAAGACTTCGTAAAGACTGTGCCTTCAAAGCAGTTACGGCTGATCAATATCGACAGGAAGTTATTCGAGACTCTTTTATCAATGGTTTGGCATCGCCTTTAATACGACAGAGACTATTAGAACACAAAACCTTGGATTTACAGTCAGCTTACAATCAAGCTTACTCTTTAGACTTGGCTCAGAAAAATTCAGATGCTTATGGCTCATCTAATGTGTATTCTGCTGCAACTACTACAAAAGAATTTCACCCAAGTACTAATATGGAGCAAGCTGAAACAATTTCTACTGATAAAGGTGCCCTTGCCGCAGCATATAATTATTCAAAAAGGAACTGTTACTTTTGCGGGGGTAATATTCATAAGAGAGAGACATGTCCTGCTCGAGAGGCAATTTGTAATAGTTGTGGCAAGAAGGGACATTATTCTAGAGTATGCAAGTCCAAAGCAACTACTAAAAGTGTGACTGCTGCCATATACACGCCTTCTTTATGTGCAATTACAGCTGCATTTCCTCAGAGCTTGTCTCATGCAGCTACAACGGTATCCATTAATGGCCATACACTTAATGTACTACTTGATTCTGGCAGTTCAGAAAGTTTTATAAGTGAACAAGTTGTGTCCCGACTAAATCTAACTATAATTCCTTCAAATAGAGAAATCTTGATGGCTCTGACAACTCTCAATACTCAAATTATAGGATCTTGTATTGTACACTTTATTCTGAACAAAACTAGCTATAAATCTGTATGTCTTGGTATTTTGAAAAATTTGTGAAGCGATATAATTCTAGGTCAGGATTTCCAGAAACTGCACAGATCACTTCAAATAATGTATGAAGGAACTATGCCTGATCTTGTATTGTCATAGCCACCAGTATTGTGTGGTCTTTCTGCTGCATCTGTTGAATGTCCTTCATTATTCACTAATTTATCCTCCAAGTGCAAGCCAATTGCTACAAAATCAAGACATTTTAGTAAAGATGATAGGAACTTCATCAACACAGAAGTAACTAAGCTTTTACAAGAAGGGATTATAGAACCCAGTTCTTCCCCTTGGAGGGCACAAGTTGTCGTGGTTAAGGACCCCTTGGAGAGACATAGAAAGAGACTCTGCATTGATTACTCTCAAACTATAAACCAGTTCACGGAGCTTGATGCATATCCATTACCTCAAATAGAAGAGATTATCAATACATTAGCTAGTATAAGATATTCTCTACTTTTGACTTAAAAAGTGCTTACTATCAAATTCCTCTGAAGGAATCAGAGAAGAAATACACTGCGTTTGAAGCAAATGGGAAATTATATCACTACTGCAGAGTTCCTTTTGGGGTAACTAATGGCGTGGCTGTTTTTCAGAGAGAGATGGACAAACTTGTTGAACAGGAAATCCTTAAAGATACTTTCCCTTCAATTCAATTCAACATCAGTATCATCGATTAATATTCATCTTCACAATGGGCTGTGTCATCCTGGAGTCACTCGTTTGTTACACTATGTTCGTTCCAAAAACTTACCTTTCTCTACAGAAGATGTGAAGATGACATGTGCTTCATGTAGAATCTGTGCTGAATTAAAACCAAGGTTCTTCCGTCCTGAAGAAGGAAGATTGATCAAAGCTACTCAACCTATGGAACGTTTGAGTATTGACTTCAAAGGGCCTTTACCATCCTCCTCTCGAAATTTATATATATATATATTCTTGGTTATTGGGTTGGAAATGATATAATCAAGCCTGATCCAGAAAGACTCCGCCCACTCCAAGAGCTACCTGTTCCAGCAACATTAAACTCTCTACGAAGGGTTCTTGGTATGTTTGCATATTATGCCAAATGGATACCAAATTTTTCTGACAAAATTCAACCTTTGATTAGAGCAAAATCTTTCCCCCTTGACTCTACAGCAATTGGTACCTTTACTTCTTTAAAGAAACAATTGGAATCTGCGACATTACACGCCATCGATAAGGATCTCCCCTTTGTTGTTGAATGTGATGCCTCTGATTTAGCAGTATCAGCAACATTAAATCAAGGAGGACGACCAGTTGCTTTCATGTCTCATACTCTCCAAGGTAGTGAATTGCACTACCCGTCCGTCGAAAAGGAAGCTACAGCAATTATTGAAGCAGTGAGGAAATTGAGTCATTTCCTTGCTCGGCAGCACTTCACTTTGATAACAGATCAGCGTTGTAGCTTTTATGCTGGATAATCGGAAACGAACGAAGATTAAAAATAGTAAAATTCATGAATGGAGGATTGAATTATCCGCATATAGTTATTCAATTGAGTACCGCCCTGGTAAGGATAATGTTGCTCCGGACACATTAACTCGAGCATTTTGTGCCTCTGTTCATTCTTCTGCACTCACTGATCTTCACAATGGGCTGTGTCATCCTGGAGTCACTCGTTTGTTACACTATGTTCGTTCCAAAAACTTACCTTTCTCTACAGAAGATGTGAAGATGACATGTGCTTCATGTAGAATCTGTGCTGAATTAAAACCAAGGTTCTTCCGTCCTGAAGAAGGAAGATTGATCAAAGCTACTCAACCTATGGAACGTTTGAGTATTGACTTCAAAGGGCCTTTACCATCCTCCTCTCGAAATTTTTATATACTTACCTTAGTTGACGAATATTCGAGGTTTCCATTTGCCTTTCCTTGTCCAAATATTTCAGCTGCTACGGTTATCAAATGTTTAGATCAACTGTTTTCATTCTGTGGATTTCCAAGTTACATACATTCTGATAGGGGCACCTCATTCATGTCAAAAGATTTAAAGGACTACCTTTCTAAGAGAGGAATTGCAACAAGTAAAACAACACCATATCATCCTATTGGAAATGGTCAGGTTGAGAGGTATAACGGAATCATTTGGAAAGCAGTGAAACTGGCTTAAAAGTCAAATGATATACCAGATCAGCAGTGGGAATGTGTTCTACCAGATGCATTACACTCCATCAGATCTCTACTGTCAACTGCTACCAATACTACTCCACACGAGCGGTTCTTTAACTTCAAACGGCGTTCTTCTAGTGGTACTTCTCTGCCATCATGGTTGACGAGCCCTGGGCCTGTGTTGCTTCGTCGTTATGTCCGATTAAATAAGAATGAACCTTTTGTTGATGAAGTTGAACTGACTGATGTCAACCCTTCTTATGCAACTATCAAGTATCGGGATGGACGTCAGTCAACTGTCTCACTTTGTGACCTTGCACCATGTGCATCTTCTCCATCAGCTCCGTCACTTCCTGATAACACTAATCGAGAACTTCCTCCGTCAGCTCCGTCACTTCTTGATAACATTAATCAGGAACTTCCTCCAACACTTCCAGCATCCTCTATGGAAACTTCTACAAGAAATTCTAAAATTGAAAATCTAAATAACAATATGAGTGAAGTTGATGACCAAGCAATATATCTACCCCCAGCTATTGAAACACCGGTATCTCCTGAGGCTCCAGTGCTGCGACGGTCATCAAGACGTATTAAACCTCCTGACCGTCTCAACTTATTAATAGGAGGGGAGAATGAAGTGGGCGCATGTGCGCATGTGCGGAGCTCTTCTAGAGTGTGCGCATGCGCAGGACATTTCTAGAGTGTGCGCATGCGCAGGACATTTCTGGAGTGTGCGCATGCGCAGGACATTTCCGGAGTGTGCGCATGTGCGAAGTATTTCGGGCGGGAAAAGCCTGCGGAATCAGCCATGTTTGCCAGACGTTTCTGAGTTTGTGTATTGCAGAAATAAGTTGCTTAAAGCTTAAATAAAGTTAAGTTAATTACGAGTAGTGACAGTTTCATTTATCTCACAACAATCAGTATAGGCATATAGCATGGAAACAGGCCCTTCGATCCAACTTGCCCATGCTGACCAACATGCCCCACCTACACCTGGCTGTGTTTGGCCCATATCCTTCTAAACCGATCCTATCAATGTTACTGCCCAAATGTGTTTTAAATGTTGCGATAGTACTTGCCTCAACCACAAACTCTGTCAGCTAGTTTCATATACCAATCACTCTTTGGGTAAAAAAGCTCCCCTCACCTTAAACCTATGTCCTCTGGTTTTTGATTCCCCTACTCAGTCTTTTACCTAATCTAATGCCCTCATGATCTTATACACCTCCAGATAGATCACCCCTCATCCTCCTGCACTCTAAGGAATAAAGTCCTAACTTGCTCAACCTCCCTCTATAGCTCAGACCCTCATGTCCTGCCAACATTCTTATAGAGTCATAGAATGATACAGTGTGGAAACGGCCCTTCTGCCATACCTGCCCACACCGGCCAACATTCCCAGCTACACTAGTCCCATCTGCCAGCATTTGGTCCATATCCCTTCGGCCATACTTGCCCACACCGGCCAACATTCCCAGCTACACTAGTCCCACCTACCAGCATTTGGTCCATATCCCTCGAAACCTGTCCTATCCATGTACTGTCTAACTGTTTCTTAAATGTTGGGATAGTCAAAATTATCTTCAATTTTCTCTGCAACCTTTCCAGCTTAACAACATCTTTCCTATCACAGGGTGACAGGGAACATAATACGGCAGATGTGGCCTCACCCATGTCTTGTACTGTTTAGTTGAGAGATTCAAATCTGGTCAGCAATCTTGGGACAGTTACATTTCTTGGGTTATTTTAATTGACCATTTAATTGTTTGCCATATTTTATCTGTAACCATAGATCATAATAATCTAGAGTGGACTCTGCGATGGATGTGCTTGAGAGGCGTATGAGGCGCAAGGTGCAGGTCATCCTGAAAAACCCCAGGCATCCCCTCCATATAATTCTGGAGAGTCAAAAGAGCACTCGGAACAACAAACGGCTCCTCTCCCTGCGCTGTAGAATGGAGCGGTTCAGGAGATCCTTCACCCCTGCAGCCATTAGATTTTATAATTCGAATCGCTAGGCTGTAGGGGGATGCATTTTTTAATTTTTAATTGTTAATTATTGGTCTTTTTAAGTATGTATTGCTCTCAGGTAGTGTCCACATTGTATTTTATGTATTTTCTGTCTGCGTTCGTTTTAAATGTGTGGGTTTGTTGGTTGGGGGCTTCTGGACATCTGAATTTCCCTGAGGGGATCAATAAAGTATTTATTATTATTATAATAATAATAATAATTATTATTATTATTATTATTGGACAGTAAATATGAATGTAGAATGGAATTATATTGTAATATCAAAAATATGCTCTATGAGAGCACCAAAGTTTCATATTTTCAGGACTTTTACCTCTAACCAAAGGCCATTTTTTAAACAAAATATTTGAATTGATCTTTAAAATACACAGAAAATAACAACAAAAAATCATCATGTTTTGATTCATGAAAAAATTCACGAATGTTGTCAAATTCTGTACAAGTATTTTCTGTCCGTAAGTAAAAGTATAGTAGTAAAATTTCAGAGTTGTTACTCTAGAATGATGCAGAGTTATGCTCACAACTCACAAGAGCATAAAATTATGCTCACAAATGAAATAGCTTATTTATGATGCTCAAAAGTAAATCAAAAGGCATACTTATAAATCTATTGAAATGGTTTTGGATGACTCACCAAAAAAAATCAATTGAACCTCTTTGGAATTCTCAGTATTGCTATAAAAGTTTCCTTGGATGTTTTGCCACTATTCTTATTTAGAATCCTTTAGATGGCACGCCAATATTTCAATCAAAATGCAGCTAGAATTTCTACAGAACCACCTTCACATACCTTAGCAGCAGAGCTCAAGTTTCATATATAAGGAGCCACTCTGAGGTAAGCTAAATAGTTGA
Organism: Amblyraja radiata; assembly: GCF_010909765.2. NCBI lineage: Eukaryota > Metazoa > Chordata > Chondrichthyes > Rajiformes > Rajidae > Amblyraja > Amblyraja radiata. The sequence goes on along the minus strand of NC_045958.1, from coordinate 51,948,645 downwards.
TTTAACCAAACTGATAAGGCACTTATTACATTAAATTAATATACAGTCGTACATATTTTAAGATAGAATTATATGGTTTACCTAGATTAGTTTAGTTTCTGCTTCTGCTTCTGCTTGTTTACTGCACAACCGCCAACAGCTGGGCTATCTCGTGCAGGTTACGCTCGCATGGGCACTGGTTGCAAAAGGGTTATTTAGATTTTTATGTGGGCAAGTTTGGTGAAATGATCCATGTCCAAGTTGTCGAGCTGTGACTTGAAGAGTGACAAGGTTGGTGCACACCTGGTGGTGTCAGGAAGGATGTTCCTCTCTGGGATAGTCCATGGATATAGTGACTGCAGATAGCTATTTTTGTTTGCTCTAATTCTAGTTTATTGTCACGTGTACCGAGGTACAGTGAAAAGTTTTTGTTGCATGCTAACCAGTCAGCAGAAGACAATACATGATTACATGATTACAATTAATCCATTTACAGTGTATAGATATATGATAAGGGAATAACGTTTTGTGCAAGGTAAAACCAGCAAAGTCAGATCAAGGATAGTGTGAGGGTCGCCAATGAAGTAGGTAGTAGTTCAGCACTGCTCTCTGGTTGTGATAGGATGATGCAGTTGCCTGATAACAGCTGGGAAGAAACTGTCCCTGAATCTGATTATGTGCATTTTCACACTTCTATACCTTTTGCCTAATGGGAGAGGGAAGAAGAGTGAGTAGCCAGGGTGCAACTCATCCTTGATTATGCTACTGGCCTTGCTGAGGCAACGTGAGGTATAAATGGAGTCAATAGAAGGGAGGTTGGTTTGTATGATGGCCTGGGCTGCATCCACAATTCGCTGCAAGTTCTTGCGGTCCTGGATGGAGCTGTTCCCGAAACAAGCTGCGATGCATCCTGATGAAATGCTTTCAATGGTCCATTTGAAGAAGTTGGTGAGACTTGAAGGGGAAATGCTGAACTGCCTTAACCTTCTAAGGAAGTAAAGGCGTTGGTGTGCCTTCTTGGGCATCGCTTCAATATGGGTGGTCCAGGAGAAGTTGTTGGTGATATTGACTCCTAGGAATTTGATGTTTTCCACCATCTCTATTTCGGCATTGTCTGTCATGTTCTATGGAAATGGGAGTCAGCAAATGATTTAAAGTCACTTGCTGAACAAAGCAACACAAGTATTAAATGAAAATAAGGGCTCCTTTAAGATACGTGGATATCAAGTTGTTGGAAAAGCTCTTTATCTTTCACCCTGCAAGTATACATTAATATTTCATAGTATGCTAATTAATCTTTTCCTGCTTTAATTCTCAGAAGATTATTACTGCATTTGGAAGAAAGAATTGGAGAAAAGGCTGTTAAGGAGTTTAAAACCTGCTTTAATAATAATAATAATAATCTTTGATCGCTGAATAGTTTCAAGAGTTGAACTGTTTGTAGTCTTGAGGAAGTATTGTTGGAAGTTGACTCATATTGACCTAAAGTACAACAATGCCAAGCTTCCAATGTCCTTAGTTTTGCCTAGGCTTGAGACTTTTTGTGTTCATGAATGACATTATATTCCCCTGCAGGAATGCTGCCTGCCCCACCCTGAATTATTCCAGCACTTTGTGTCATTTTTTGTAAGCCAGCATCAGCAGTTCCTTATTTCGAAATATTATTTCTATTGCTTTCTGTTATTTGTTAGAAACAGAGCAATTGTAGTCGTTGCTGATGAATCCAGATGATGTTAGGGATGTTGCCAGGTATATTTGCAGATCATTTACCTTAACGTTTCACTGAACTGATTAAAATAAATAACTCCTCCAGTACTTTGAAGTCTGTTCCAGAGATGCCATTCAGTTTCAGTCGAACCAATGTTGGTTTTCTGGTTGCAGGTAAGGCCCCTTCATCAGGTGCTTTGTTTGAATTCCTGAATTTCCCAAGGTACTAACTGGAGGGAGATGTGGTTAATAATTTGTGAACAAGTGGAGAAAGATCACAAAGATCTTTTGGACAACATAGTCAAATTATGAACTTAGAACAGAAGAAGTCAGGGATATTCAGTGGCGTAGGTAGAATCTGTGGGGAGAGAAAAACAGAGTAGATATTTGTAAGGTTAATATCTTATCAAAATTAAGAAGTGAAAAATAAACCAGTGAGGATGAGCAAGATAAAAGAGATGGACAGAAATCCCATCTGGGATCAGAGCAGAGTTGTTTAAAGACAGGCGTTTCAGAAAATGTAATGCGATTGAATGATTGAATTCCTAACATCTGCAGATGCAGGAAATTTGAAGTAAAAACAGAAAATGCTGGAGACACTCTACAGGTCATGCAGCATCTGTGGAGGGGAAAAGTAGAATGTTTTAGGTCGATGATCTTTCCTGCATTGCCATCTTCTTGTACTCTTCAAAATGAGCTTCATAAAACTGAAGATGCATTTTCATAAGATAAACAAGCAAGAGTAGATCAGACTTCCTCAGATGTTTGCTGCACCATTCATTAATACCATTGCTCATTTTTTTGCCAACTCTTATTTAATTCCCCAACCATTTGAATTATTTCCTCTCCAAATATTTATCAGTTGTGGCTCTGAATATGCACAATGTCTGTTTACCACATTGGTTTGGAGTAGAGAATTCCGAAGATCCACAATTCTTTGAGTTAATACTTTTCTCCGTGATTTTACCTTAAACAGCCAACCTCTCTGTGTCCCCTAGTTCGAGACATTTGGCTCAATGGCACAGCTGGTAGAGTGGCTGCCTCACAGCGCCAGAAACCTGGGTTCAATCCTGACCGGGTGCTGTCTGTGTAGAGCTTGCACATTTTCCCTATGACAGCATACGTTTCCAGGTGCACTAGCTTTCTCCCACATCCCAAAGATATGTGATTCTCCGTGGGTATTCTCCAAGATCTTCGGTTTCCTCCCGCAGTCAAAAGACATACAGGAATGCAGGTAAATTGGCTTGGTATAAGTGTAAAATTGTCCCTAATGTGTGTAAGATAGTGTTAATGTGCGGGGATCGCTGGTTGGTGGTGACTCGGTGGGCCGAAGGGCCTGTTCCGCACTGTATCTCTAAACTAAACTAAACTAAAATCTACCCATTAACAATGTATGGTTGAAGACATTGTAGTGGCACCTGGTGGTGGCTTGAGGCAATGCGAACCCTCGCTATTGGCTGGCGCCGTCACGTGATCGCGGGTGTGCTTTTTCGCGGGCTTTTGGTTCCTCAGTTAGTCGAGCTCCACCTGTGTAGCAGGAGCTTCAATATATTTGGCTTACCCAACACGTGGTTTTGTTATACATCTTTTGTTTGTTGTTCCAAATAAAGATTTATTTTACTCAAGCTGTTCGTCTCGCCAAAGTGGTGACCCCGCCTGTCCGATCATGATTTCAGATCCCGACAATGAATGCCGCCGCAAACCTCAACGCCCCGGCCGCCCAGCAAAATGTCATGGGCCTGAAACTGCTCGTTATCTGGGCGATGCAGCCTCAAGTGTGGTTCGCCCACATTGAGGCCCAGTTTGAACTCCGCAATATCGTCGCGGACACCACTCGCTACTTTTATGTGGTTGGGGCGCTCTGTCAGGCGACTGCCACCCGATTGCTGCCTTACCTGCAGGATCCGCCTTCAATCGGCAAGTACGAGGGCCTCAAGGTGCTGCTGCTTTCTGGCTCAGCCGCCGCGATCGCGTCGCCCGCCTTCTCCATATGGACGGCCTTGGCGATCGGAAGCCGTTCGCGCTGATGAACGAGGTGCTCGCCCTGATGGATGGCCACCAGCCCTGCCTATTTTTCGAACAGGCTTACCTGGAGCAGATGCCTGACGACATCCGCCTGCTCCTCGCTGGTTTGGATTTCGCCGACCCCCTGCAGCTCGCTGAATAGGCCGACGAGCTGTGGCTCGCCAAGCAGCAGGACGGTGGATCCGTCAACCGGGTGTCCGCGCCCTCGCACCAGCAGCCTCGCAGAGACGTCCAGCCCTCCGCTGCCATCGCGGCACTGCAGCCGCCCGCCGGAGACCCTGGTAAGCGCCAGTGGTGCTACTACCACCAACGCTGGGGTGCAGAGGTTCGCCGATGCCGCGCCCCCTGCTCGTTTCCTACGAAATGCCTCAGCCGATCGTCAGTAGAGGCTATCGCGGTAGGCCAGAATCATCGCCTCTATATTCGGGATCGCTGTTCCGGGTTTCGCTTCCTCGTTGACTCCGGGGCTGTGGTGAGCATCCTCTCCCCGACTGGATTCGACACCCGTGCCAGTAAGCGTGGCCCCATCCTGATCGCCGTAAACTATAGCCCGATTCGCACTTACGGCACTCGGACTCTTTCCCTCGTTCTCGACTCTCGCTCATATTTGTAGACTTTCATCATCGCGGACGTTTCCCAGCTGTTACTGGGCGCCGATTTCCTGAGGGCCTTTTCGTTGATGGTGGACGTGCGGGGCCGGCGCCTCGTGCCTGCGGTCCATAGGCTCACGGCCCCAATGGCCATGGACCCTTCCTGCCTGTAGCTGTGGCCGATGGGGGCGGCCGTTTACCTCCCTACGCGTCGAGTTCCCGGAGCTTCTGACCCCCTGTTTTCGCGCAGCTACTCTTAAGCACGGGGTGGTACATCACATCCCTACCGCCAGTCCCCCACTGCATGCACGGGCGCGCAGGCTCCCGCCCGACAAGCTGCGAATCGTGAAGGAGAAGTTCCGCCAAAAAGAGGACATAGGGATTGTGCGGAGCTTTGACAGCATATGGTCCTCAAATCATCTGGGGGGTGGAGACCGAGTGAGGATTATCAGCACCTGAACGCTGTTACGACCGCGGGCCGCTACCCGGTCCCGCATATTCATGATTTTACGGCCCACCTGGAGGGTGCTACCTTCTTTTCCAAGGTGGACCGGGTGCACGGTTACCACCAGATTCCCGTCCACCCCGATGATATGCCCAAGACCGCCATCATCACCCCATTTGGCCTTTTTGAATGGCTGTGCATGCCGTTTGGGTTAAATAACGCAGTGCAGGCTTTCCAGCTGCTAATGGATATGGTGGGGCGGGGGTTGGACTTTGTCTTCGTGTATCTGGACGATATTCTGGTCGCCATCTGCTCCCACCAGGAACAATGCGTCCATCTACGGGTGTTGTTCCAGCCGCTTCAGGATCACAGGCTCGTCATCAATCCTGTCAAGTGTCAGTTTGGCCTTCGTTCCATTTCCTTCCTGGGGCACCACGTCACCTCGCGGGGAATGGCCCCGCTGCCCGCTAAGGTGGAGGCCATTCAGCCGCTCACCGTCAAGGGGCTGCCGAAGTTTGCTGGCATGGTGAACTTTTATCATCGCTTCGTGCCGACAGCTGCCCGAATCATGCGGCCTTTGTTTCAGTGCCTCGCCGGTAAGCCACAGGATCTCCTGTGGGATAACAAGGCCACGTCTGCGTTCGACGGTGCGAAGGAGGCGTTTCCATAAAAAAGCCTCTTTTTTTCCCCACCATAAAGCTGTTAAGGAGACTGCCTTCTTTGCTGAGAAGTTGTCACTAAAGCTGGTTCAATGGCAATGAACTGTATTTCCACTGAGGCATAAATATATATTTCCCCTGTAACACACACTGACATTTTTAATATATGTTAATGTGATGACTGTGCCAAAAGAAAAGGCCCCCTGCTCTCTGCAAGGTCATATTGATCTATGATAGCTTTGATGGATATAAAGTAGGAACACAAATAGCCATGCTTTTCTTTTGAAATTATGAAAAAAAAACACCTTTGAGAGATATATAGCGGAAAATGACAACCTGGATTGAAGGTAAACTATACTCAGAATTGACTAGTATCTGTTGAAATAACATAGCTCCAGTCCCATCACATAAACATTACTTCTAGCAAAGAGAATGAGAGGTGTGCCAGGAAATGTTCTTGCAAGAGTAATGCGCAATTCTGCAGACCTATAAACCAATAAAGCAATGGCAGTTGGCAGCTCTCCACATTGTCAGTTGCAGAGGTTTTGAGGCTTTACGCTACTGGTTAATGCAAAGTCTGCTGGAGACAGTCACAAGCTGTGTAAGATTGCTCGACGATAATAAAATTAAAAGCTGTCCCGTTGTGCTTGAAGTAGATGAGTAACACTCAAAATGTACTAAGTCAATCTGGAACTATTGCATCACTGATTCCTGATTCCTGATATCCTGATTCCACTCCTGCCCCATGCCACTTCTTCACCTTGTCAGAAAATGTGATATTATCGCAGACAGCTCAATATCCTTCTATGAATGATGGCAACTGACTTTGCAGTCAATGTGCAAATTTGTTCATTTCTCTTCAGCTTTGTGGCGCATCAATATACTATGGATTTAATTGGCATCACACATTGATTAACATCTAATATACATGTTAAATGTTCATGAAGTTAAAAAATTATACACTACAGAAACATGGCCATGCTAACCACTAAGTACCTATCTATTCCAAGCCATCGTTTGGTTTTTTATCATCATTTGGTCTATAGCGTTCTATGATCTGCCAATTGTCTAGATACTCTATAAATGTAGAGTGGCAAGGTGGCGCAGTGGTAGGGGTGGCACGGTGGTGCAGAGGTAGAGTTGCTGCCTTACAGCGCCAGAGACCCGCGTCCGATCCTGCCCGTGGCCTCGTGGGTTTTTTTCGACTGCTCGAGTTTTTGCTCCCACACTTCGAAAATGTACAGGTTTGTAGGTTAATTAGCTTTTGGTAAAATTATAAATTGTTCCTAGAGTCCAGGATAGTGTATGGGGTTTGCTGGTCGGTGCGGACTCGGTTTCAGTGCTGTATCTCTAAACTAAACTAAAAAATGTTGTAAAAATACCTGCCTCCACCACTCATTCGGGTCTTCTTAGTTGATACCACTATTCACATTTTTTAAAAGTAAAAAACCCTCTGTTGGTAAAAAAAAGGTCTTTCCTAAAGTCCTTTCAAACCTACCCATAAACCCTAAATCTATGCCCTTAAATTTACAATACCTATGTTATGGGGAAATATTTACTATTATCTACCTTATCGTTATCTCTTATCATTTTGCATTGTTCTAATAGGCCCCCCTCAGCCTTCCCTTAGGATTAGGGCATGACATGATTGTCTGAGCTAGGTTGGTGTGGACGTTGGGGTGGAATTGGCAGAAGGCCCAATAGCATGGGGCTCATGACCCACATTTATGTTTTCAAAAGTCCACTGTAATTGTTTCTGAACCATCAAGAATGAAAAAACTAGTGAAGGTGAGGTTCAAGTAAAGGCATGGTTATGAATTTTTTATTGGAAACATTTCCAAAACTGTATAATGTACAGAAAGGTTTTTTTTTAATGATTTTTGTTCATTAACAGGAAGAGGAACAGCCACGTACTCATCAAAAAGTCTATAATTTTCTTTCCCCCTGGAACAATTATTCATGCTGAGGATAGACATATTATTCTGAAAGGGTTGTTAATTTGTCAGGAAATTATTCTACCCAGAAAGAAAAGGACACCATTTCTACCTATTCATATGTAATGCGTAGAAATTCTTTGAAATATGGTGCATAACCCTAAATGCTCATTCCATATATTCATTTTTTTTAAACCAGTGTAATATAGTTGAAGTTACTTTGAGTTTTTTTAAATGTTTTATTTATCAAGGCTAAGGCTACCAACAAGACAATCTGAGGTGGAATTTTGAGAGTGTTGTTGATATCTGGAAAGTGCTGTCAAAGGAGGTGGTGAAATCACATACAATCATTACATTTAAAATAAATTTAAAAATGCACTCAAAGAGGTCAGACATAGAAGGATAGTCTGGTAATGCAAACAAAATGGCGGCGGCGCGGGCACATTGCGACGCCCCGTGTCTCCCAAGAATTGGAGAAAAAGCGACAATTCCCCTACCTGTCTCAAGGCTGCTCACACGGAGCAGTCTTGTATCCCTTTCGTACAGCCGACAGGAACTTCGGCACTTCGGTTCCTGCGGCTGCAACAACTTTCTGGGCGATCTCTGTCTCGCTTCTGAACTCGTCAGAGCAACGGAGCACCGGAGCCGCGGGGCTGGAGAACGCCAGCAGAGCCGCGGGGCTGGAGAACACCAGCGAAGCCGCGGGGCTGGAGAACGCCAGCGAAGCCACGGGGCTGGAGAACGCCAGTGAAGCCGCGGGGCTGGAGAACGCCAGTGAAGCCGCGGGGCTGGAGAACGCCAGCGGAGCCTCGGGGCTGGAGAACACCAGCGAAGCCGCGGGGCTGGAGAACGCCAGCGGAGCCACGGGGCTGGAGAACGCCAGTGAAGCCGCGGGGCTGGAGAACGCCAGCGGAGCCGCGGGGTTGGAGAACGCCAGCGAAGCCGCGGGGTTGGAGAACGCCAGCTGAGTCGCGGGGCTGGAGAACGCCAGCGGAGCCACGGAGGCGCGGAGCAACGGAGCGGCAGAACACCAGCGCGCACCAAGCCAGCTTGGCCGACCAGACGCTCCAACAGATGGCGACGCGTACGAAAGCACCGCCGGGGACGCAGAGGTGGGTTAAAGGCCAGGTTAGAGCTAGCCCCACACAGGCTAGTGATTCCTAGCCTTTTCCTCGCCAACGTGCGCTCACTGGCAAACAAAATGGACGGACTCCGGCTAGGGATCACCTCCCACAACTGGATCAAAGACTGCAACATCCTGATCTTCACGGAAACCTGGCTCAACATCGACGTTCCTGATAGCGCCATCCAGCTAACGGGGCGTCATTTACTCCGAGCGGACAGGACAACAGGCTCCAGTAAGACCAGAGGTGGGGGTCTGTGCATTTATGTAAATAAAGCATGGACTCCACCATCATCGAGAATCACTGCTCAGCTAACCTTGAGTTCCTCTTGGTTAGATGCAGACCGTTCTATCTGCCCAGAGAGTTTACCTCCACTGTTGTGACTGCAGCCTATATCCCTCCTGATGCTAATGCCAAGCTTGCAATGAAAGAGCTGCATACTGCCATTACCAAACAACAGACTCACAACGCCGAGGCAGCCTTCATTGTTGCGGGTGACTTCAATCACTCCAACCTGAAGACTGTACTCCCCAAATTCCACCAACATGTCTCCTTCGCCACTAGAGTAGACAAGACACTGGACAAAGTCTACACTAGCATGGCTGAAGCTTACAAAGCCATCCCCCTCCCCCACCTTGGTCAGTCTGATCACCTCTCATTGTTCCTGCTCCTTAAGTACTCCCCACTCATCAGACGGGTTAAACCCACTGTGAGGACAGTTAAAGTCTAGACAGAGGAAGCGGACTCCACACTTCAGCAGTGTTTTGGAAACACTGACAGGAAGGCGTTTGCAGCCCAGGCCACCCTTGACTCCCACACGGACATTGATTCCTACACATCCTCTGTTCTGGACTTTATAAACTCCACCATCAATAGTGTCACCTCCCTCAAATGGGTGACCATATTCCCGAATCAGAAGCCATGGATGAACAGCGAGGTCAGGCTACTGCTGAAAGCACGGGACACCGCTTTCAGGTCAGGCGATGCTCGAGCCTATAGTTCATCCAGGGCTAACCTGAAGAGGGGCATCAAGAAAGTCAAGCACTGCCATAAGCTCAGGATTGAGGAGCACTTCAACAACAACTCCGACCCCCGACGCATGTGGCAAGGCATCCAGGCCATCACGGACTATAGACCCACCAACACCACCCCCACATCCAGCGACGCCTCCTTCCTTGAGGAGCTTAACCACTTCTATGGCCGCTTCAACAGGGACAATCTAGAGACAGCCATCAAGGCTGTGCTCCCTGCTGATCACCAACCCCTCACACTCACCCCCCTACGACGTCTACGTGGCACTGAGTAGGACTAATGCACGTAAGGCTGCTGGCCCTGACGGCATCCCCGGGCGCGTCCTCAGGGCCTGTGCTGCGCAGCTGACAGACGTCTGGACTGACATCTTCAACCTGTCACTTGTCCAAGCAGTTGTCCCCACGTGCCTTAAAACCACCTCCATCGTGCCGGTGCCAAAACACTCCACTGACATCTTCAACCTGTCACTTGTCCAAGCAGTTGTCCCCACGTGCCTTAAAACCACCTCCATCGTGCCGGTGCCAAAACACTCAACGACTTCTGCCCAGTTGCACTTACTCCCATCATCACCAAGTGCTTCGAGAGGCTGGTCCTGGCACACCTCAAAGGCTGCCTACCCCCCACATTGGATCCCTATCAGTTTGCCTACCGCAAGAACAGGAGTACGGAGGATGCCATCTCAACGGCACTTCACTCCGCCCTCAACAACAGAGACACTTACGTAAGAATGCTGTTCATCGATTACAGCTCAGCATTCAACACCATTATACCCTCTAAACTGATCACCAAACTCGATTACCTGGGCATCGACCCCTCCCTCTGCAACTGGATACTGGACTTTCTAACCAACAGACCCCAGTCTGTTAGGTTAGACAAGCACACCTCTTCAACCCTCACCCTGAACACCGGCGTTCCACAGGGCTGTGTGCTGAGCCCCCTCCTCTACTCCCTCTTCACCTACGACTGCACACCTGTACATGGTACTAACACCATCATCAAGTATGCAGATGATACAACGGTGATTGGCCTCATCAGCAACAACGATGAGTCGGCCTATAGGGAGGAGGTCCAGCTCCTAGTAGCATGGTGCGTTGACAACAACCTGGCCCTTAACTCCAAGAAGACCAAGGAGGTCATTGTAGACTTCAGGAAGTCTAGGGGTGGCACGCACACCCCCATCCACATCAACGGGACGGAGGTGGAACGTGTTTCCAGCTTCAGGTTCCTGGGAGTCAACATCTCCGATGACCTCTCTTGGACCCACAATACCTCAACTCTGGTCAAGAAGGCTCACCAGCGTCTCTTCTTCCTGAGGAGACTGAAGAAGGTCCATCTGTCTCCTCAGATTCTGGTGAACTTCTACCGCTGCACCATCGAGAGCATCCTTACCAACTGTATCACAGTATGGTATGGCAACTGCTCTGTCTCTGACCGGAAAGCACTGGTGAAAATTGCCCAATGCATCACCGGTTCCTCGCTCCCCTCCATTGAGTCTGTCCAAAGCAAGCGTTGTCTGCGAAGGGTGCTCAGCATCGCCAAGGACTGCTCTCACCCCAACCAGGGACTGTTTACCCTCCTACCATCCGGGAGGCGCTACAGGTCTCTCCGTTGCTGGACCAGCAGGTCCAGGAACAGCTTCTTCCCTGCGGCTGTCACACTACTCAACAATATACCTCGGTGATTGCCAATCACCCCCCCCCCCCCGGACACTCCACCCACAGAAAAACACTATGACTGTATGAATGTAAATAGATTTATTTATTGAAATCATATTCTATGTCGACCTTCCAGGGAGATGCTAACTGCATTTCGTTGTCTCTGTACTGTACACTGACAATGACAATTAAAGTTGAATCTGAATCTGAAGTGGGATTAGTGTAGATGGACATAGTGGTCCGAAGGGCTAATTTCTCTACTATGACTCTATGACATTGGAGGACGGGTTTATAAATTATCAATGGCCTGGAATAAGCAAACCCTTTGCAGGCAATTCTATAGATTGTTTTCCAGTCATGGCTCTGCCCTTCACAGACTTCCATCCATCTCACCTGTCTTGCCACTGAATTCTACACAAAGCCAAGTGGTGGACATCCTGATAAAAGGGATGACATGCATTTCAATACAGTTCTTTGATTTTACACCAGAACCACTTGGTGAAATTGGGTTACTTACGTTATTTTAATCTATATTACTAAAAGTCTGATCTTGACCACTTCCTGTTGTTCTGTATATTGATTGTAGTAAAAACGCTGCCACTTACGGCTGTGATTTTTGGCCATCTTACTCAGAGTTCCCCTCCGCTGCGCAGGACAAGAGGACATTTCCCATCGATTAAAAATAAAAGAGTTATTAATGTTTAAAAAATGTTGAAATTCTCCCTCCGGAAGGGGCGTGGCCTTTAAAATCCGGAAGTGTTGAGTGCCTCAGTCAGTCTCTGCAAGATGGGGGAGCGAGTGGGTCACATCTCTCAGTCTGAGCTGTGAATAACACTGAACACATGTCTACTAAACTGTGAATGGTTTTACTGACCTGTCAGTGCCCTTAATGTGGTTTGAAAACATAGTTTGGAAATGCTAAAGCTGTGTTGCCTTTAGTTTGGAAATGCTAAAGCTGTGTTGCCTTTGGTTTGGAAATGCTAAAGCTGTGTTGCCTTTGGTTTGGAAATGCTAAAGCTGTGTTGCCTAATTAAAGTTGCCTTGCCTAATTAACATTTCCTTGCCTAATTAAAGTTGCCTTGGCTAATTAAAGTTGCCTTGCCTAATTAAAGTTGCCTTGCCTAATTAAAGTTGCCTTGCCTTCTATATAATTAACAGTCTAATCTTGACCACTTCCTGTTTGTGCTTTATATTGATTGTAGAAATAATGTTACCACGTACGGCTGTAATTTTTGGCCATCTTACTCAGTCCCCGTCCGCTTGTCAGGTGCCGAGGATTTTTCCCATCGATGAAAAATAAAAGAGTTATTAGTGTTTAAAAAATGTTGAGATTCTCTCTCCTGTCCATCACGCCATGAAGGCCACGCCCCTTCTGTTGGGAGGGGGGGAGGGACTATGAAAGCCAGAAGTGTGGGCGTGGCTCACTCTGCAAGATGGAGGAGGGAGAGGTCACGGCTCGCTGTCTTTAGTGGCCTTGCACCCTGCTTGAAATGGTATGAAACTGCACTTGAATTTGGTGGCCTTGCACCCTGCTTGAAATGGAATTTCAAGGAATAGCCATGAGTCAACTGCCAGCCCACCAACCATGAGTGAGTGAGCTGCCAGCACAACAGGCTTGAGTGACTGAGCCGCCAGCCCAAGAATCCATTCGGTTCACAATGTCCATACTAGCCCTCTGGAAACCAGTCCCTTCAGCCCACAACACCCATACTAGCGCTCCAGAAAGCCCCCCCGCCCCCACTAATATTGGAATTGGTGGAGAGGTGGAATATTGCGTTGGGGGACCAGCCCTCCCGAGTGATGCTAGGACCCAACGGGTCCCACTTAGTCTAGGATTTTATATTTTCTTTAATTGTAAGTACTTTTTAATTGTTTTTTAAAACTTTATTTAAAAAAAAGTCTACTTGACTTTCAGAGACATTGAAAATGATCCCAAAAGCCTTTGACAGCTGGAGAGAGGGTGAGACCACAGGATATGAAACCTGCCCACAGTACAAACCTGCACCCTAATGGTGACTCAAATTGCCCTGCAAAAAGAGATTAGTGGAGACACAAGGAACTGGCGATACTGGAATATTGTGTGGAACGCAAAGTAACTCAGTGGGCCCAGAGATTAGTAAGCAGGGTGGCAGGCACAGTCAAAATCAAATTTGAGCAGCAGACTGGATGCAGGACAACCTAGACAACCCAGACAATCCTCCGAAAAAATATTTTGCAATGTTTATCCAATCTCTGTCAAATGTAAACAGAAATAAAACCAGAAAATGCTGGAAATATTCAACAGGTCAGCCAGAATCAGTTAAAAAGAATCAATGTTTCAGGACAATGAGTAGACTGATTTGTTTTTGGTTCAGCATCTGCAAGGTTTTGATTTTCAAATATATTCGCTATGTACTGTGACATTGCACCATTCAGGTCAGGCAGTGTAATTTACTTTGGCCTAGCTAGACCTAAATGAAATATTTAAAAAAATCAAACCACTTGAGGAATTCACTGGACAGTCAGTAACTGCAAAGGGAAATCGGTCCATTTCCCTCAAATAGCTGTTGGACCCATCGAGTTCCTCCAGCAGTTTGCTTTTCTACAGTCTCTTGTGCTTCCTGAAAAGTGAGCAAATTGTCCTAAATTCTCATTATTTATAATTTTCAGTTTGTATTGTACATCCTGTTTTGTTGAAATAGTTTATTTTATTTCCTATATAGAGTAATTTCCGATAAGGTCAAGACCTGGCATGAAGTGTCTGGGATTAGAAATGTAATCAGAGAGATCTAGCCATGTCTATGTTATGTGTTGACATGAGACATTCAGAGTATGGTAGGGTGAGGGGAACCTTATAAGGGGATCAGTAGGAACAATGAAGCCTAGCCCCAAAGGCAATGTGAAGAGACAAGGTTGAACATTTCTGCAAACATCAGTACATTTGCTGCTACTTAAACCTTACAACCAATACTCACCATGGTATCTGCAAACCAACTGGGCAAAACTGCCTGGGTATGTTACTGTGAAGTGCTTTGCAGCGTACTTTACATTTCAGGCACTGTATAAATGAAAGATGTTGACATTGCTCCACTTTCTCTTTTCTCATCAATTTACCATTTATTGGGATTAGAAAACAAAAGAACTGTGATCATCATACACATAAAATCAATAAAAACCAATAAGTCTAATTCTTTACCTTAAGCATAAACAGAATGCAGATTGCTGAAACAGTTGGATACCGAATGCATTTTTTAAAAGAGTGACATTTCTAGTATTAAAAAGCAGTAAATTTAAGTTATAAAATCTTCTTCTAAAGAGACAAAATAGTGCCTATCATGCTGTTTTCAATTTTGTACCTCCTCCAGCTGTCGTTTTATGTGTAGTATTCATGCAAATAAACTTGCCGATTCCATGTTTTTGAACATCATCAGTACTTTGGATTCATTATTTTATTTGTCTATTTAGTGTACAGTCTGTTTGAGGTTTCATAACTAATCTGCAAACGTCACCCATTCCTTCTGTCCAGAGATGCTGCCTGTTACTCCAGCTTTTTGTGTTCATCTGAGATTTCATAACTCTTCTATTGCCTTTTCTAGGATTCAACCCTGGAATTCTGTAGGATCACACCAGAAATATATATATTTTCATTCATTATTTGTATCTGGCTCTCACAAGCAGGACCAGCGGTTATTACTCCTCCCTAATTACCCTTGCGAAGATGGTGGACAGCCACCTTGAGACCTTGCCGTCTTTCTGGAGAAGATATCCCCGTTGTATTGTGAGGAATTAGCTACCAGGAAAGGTTGAACAAACTTAGATTGTTTTGGCTGGAGCATTGGAAACTGAGATGCGACCTGGTAGAAGTGTATAAATCAGGAAGGGCATGGATAGATTAGACCAGCTGAGTCTATTTCCCTGTGTGGAAATGTGATACCCTGTATGGTAGAGGGCATGGATTTAAGGTGAAATGGGGAAAGTTCTAAGGTGATTTACAAGGTAAGCTTTTTACACAAAGAGTGGTGTATGCCTTGAACCCTCTGCCGGGAGAAGTGGGGGATACAATAGCAATATTTAAAAGGCATTTAAATGGATACATGAACAGGCAGGGAGTGGAGGGATATAGTTTGTTGAAAGCTGTTGTACAATTCAATTTATCATCATGGTCGGCACAGACATTGTGGGCCAAAGGGCCAGTTCCTGTGCTGCACTGGTTTATGTTCAGTGCGTGGTGTCAATCCCATGCGCCTACTGCCCTTGTCTTATTTGGTGATAGCGATGCTAGGTTTGTGAGGTGCTGTAATTGTGGTCTTGGCTAGTAGCTAGGAGTCAGGATCAAATCCTGGTAGCTGGAGCTGTGAGGCAGCAGCACTGCCTGCCGAGTCACTGTGCTGACATAATTTGTACAATGGCCAACCTCTGCTTCTTTTGGGAATTTGTCGCTGACATATTGGAGGCAAATGTGGCTAACAGTTTTATTTCCTTTGCTGG
Organism: Amblyraja radiata; assembly: GCF_010909765.2. NCBI lineage: Eukaryota > Metazoa > Chordata > Chondrichthyes > Rajiformes > Rajidae > Amblyraja > Amblyraja radiata. The sequence goes on along the minus strand of NC_045958.1, from coordinate 51,933,028 downwards.
CACATCTTATTCATACATCTATTCATTGTAATAATGAAGATGATTGATAGGAGTAGGGCAGTGGCTGTTATCTAAATGAATTTCAGTAAAGCATTTGAGAAGATCCCTCATGGAAAGACTAGACCAGAAGATTAAGTTTAAATCACATTGGATTGTTAAATTGGATCCACACGTTCCTCTACTGTCTAGAAACATAGAAACATAGACAATAGGTGCAGGAGTAGGCCATTCAGCCCTTCGAGCCTGCACCGCCATTCAATATGATCATGGCTGATCATCCAACTCAGTATCCTGTACCTGCCTTCTGTCCATACCTTGGACATACATCATCATTCTTCTACATTGCTGAATCACACTTAAGTACTTCAACCAAGAGTGAGGCTTCATTCAGTATAGCCAGATTGTGAAACATGCACAGGCATTGCAGATCTTTGAACATCTCCTGGAGATGTCACTAATTCTCCAGAAGAGTAAGACCAGAATCTCAGCTCAATGACCTCAATGAGGCATTCCACTGGCTCCTGTTGGTCTTGGGGCTAAACTTGACATTGCTGCTTAGTATGGTCCAACATGAAGAAGTCTTTGTTCTCAAGAAACAGCCCTCTTTTCAATGTGGGGAATTAAATATGACTGGAACCATGCTTGGGAATAAAAAGAGGTCAGTGGAAATAGAATTGTTACAAATAAATTACATCTCATAATTACATGTCAGTTGGATGTGTGATTCATGTGGAGTTTCAGATTCATTTGAGGAGCCAGAGGTGCAATATGAGTTCAGTTTATCAATCTCTGTATCTTTCTGAAGCCTATAATCTTTACAAATCACTTTTCGTGAGTGGAGAGCATCTGATCCAATGGTAAGCCATGAAGTATAGAAAATGACAGAGAAAATATGCCACGGTATGGAATGATGCAGTGGCTATGAGGTTTAAAATGACAATGCCCATCACTTTCGTAGACAGAGCAATCTAGGCGCAGGTGTGTGGCAGATTCCTGTCGAATCTGGCTTGAAAACCTTTACTTCCAGATAAAATGTTTCTCAGAGAAGTGGAAATAGGAGTGTGAATCCTTGTCTACTCTCGGATCAGCATCTGCAGGCACGAGTCCTTCGTACCTTCTTTCACCAGGATCATCGGGCTCCTCTGCCCTGTATATGGCCCTTCTCCCCCTGCTCCTACTCCTGAAGGACACACAGCAGGACCACAAAAGCAGGCAAAGTAGGAAAATGGCTGTAGGCTCACCAAGGTTAATGGATAATGCTTGAATAGCACACTGCTGTGAATGGGGAGCTGTGAGAAACTGTTTCTCTGTGGGTGGCCGACAATGTTTCTTAATAAGACAATATGCTAAAATTTCAGCGGGGAATGTTCAAAATAAGTGTTGCACCAGGGCTGACATCATGCAGACATACTCTAATATGGTTAAAACCGTATGCTGTGTACGGCACATAAAATTGTACTTGGAAGATTTGCATAATGGCCTGCATCTGCTCGCACACAATGAGCATGAACATCCCATATTTTGAGCACTGTGCACTGAATTTAGTTTTACGATGTTCACATTATTTATTTGCAGGAACATTGTGACCTACCTCGGTAATGCACAAATATGTTTTACTATGCAAAAGAATTTCTAGACTGTCATCTCTACATCTCGTCTCGACAGACAGCAACCATTTGGCACAATTTTGCTAGCTCTGTAACTGAAGATGCCCATTTTAAATCCATGCCATCATTTTATATTGTTCTCTTTCAAATACCTCCAATTTCATTTGAGAATAGGAGATTCACTGCGGGATATTAAAAAGGTTATGCTAGAATTTATTTGAATTGTCTTCCATTTTTTTTTAAATTCGCCAGCACTTTGGCAAACGTTACTATTCCCATGGTACGCACATATCACTGTCAGAAAACTGAAACAAAGAAGTTAATTTTATGATTTAGCTTTTACTGAAGTAGTTGCTCAGACATCTTTCTGAAATTAGTGAAGCTTAAACACACATGGATGTGACATGAAGCAAAATAGAGTGCACAATTCACAAGATTTCGAGACCAATACAGGTTTCACGGATAACACTTCAGCTTCAAAGTAATGCTTAGATATCAGGAAAAGATAAATGATTTGCTGTTTAAAAAAAAATAATAATAAGAGCATTGAAATGCTTGACTTTACTCAAATGTATTCACCTTCTGGAAGAATTTATTTATAGTTCGATGAATGCTGTCATTCATTGCATACAAAAGCAAAGATGTTACAAATAGATTTCCATAATTATAACTATTTTCAATTCAAATCATGGCTTGTGACTATAAAGCTTAGAATGTGATCTCATCCATCTGTTGATATATTTTGCATCTGTACTAATTTGCAAATTCAAGTTGCAGTGTTTTTTTCATTCCAAGTATGAAATAGCAGTATATCGCAAAAGTCCTAAGAAAAATATTTTGATAATGAGAATAAAGATTTTGATAGTGAGATTTAAGGCATAGGGTTAGAAATAGTACTGCAACTGCAACGGTGCATCTAATTATTGCTCCGTGAGAGGCACACAAGACTTTTTTCATATTCCCCAGGCAGCTGAATTCTATTGTGTAGGAAGGAACTGCAGATGCTGGTTTAATCCGAAGATAGACACAAAAAGCTGGAGTGACTCAGCGGGACAGGCAGCATCTCTGGAGAGAAGGAATGGGTGACGTTTCAGGACGGGTCTGAAGAAGGGTCTCGACCCGAAACGTCACCCATTCCTTCTCTCCAGAGATGTTGCCTGTCCCGCTGAGTTACTCCAGATTTTTGTGTGTATCTTCAGCTGAATTTCATTATATACTGGTCCCAGAACAAGGGGCTTGGGTTGGTTCCTGGATTTGGCCAGCAACTGGATCATATTATGGTTGTAGTTGAATGGGCAGTGGGAGGCTTGGGCTAGTTAGAAAGACATAGAAACATAGAAACATAGAAAATAGGTGCAGGAGGAGGTCATTCGGCCCTTCGAGCCAGCACCGCCATTCATTACGATCATGGCTGATCGTCCCCAATCAATAACCCGTGCCTGCCTTCTCCCCATATTCCGTGACTCCACTAGCCCCTAGAGCTCTATCTAATGCCCCTGTCCCACTTAGGAAACCTGAACAGAAACCTCTGGAGACTTTGTGCCCCACCCAAGGTTTCCGTGCGGTTCCCGGAGGTTTTTGTCCGTCTCCCTAATGGTCGAAAGTGGTTTCCGCTTCTTCTATGTCAAAAAATTCAAAACCGGCCGCGACTAAAAATAGGTTGCCGTTTTAAAAATCGGTAATTTATTTAGTCGAAGCCAGTTGCGATGCTAGTTGAAGGTGGTTTCCGGAGGTTGCAGGTAGTGGAAGTTCTTACCTTCCACTACCTGCAACCTCTGGCAACCACCTGCAATCTCCGGCAACCACCTTCAATTAGCATCGCAACCGGCTTCGACTAAAAAATTACCTATTTTTAAAATGGCAACCTATTTTTAGTCGCGGCCGGTTTTGAAATTTTTGAAAAAATCGCCTGAACATAGAAGAAGCGGAAACCACTTTTGACCATTAGGGAGAGTGACAAAAACCTCCGGGAACCGCATGGAAACCTTGGGTGGGGCGCAAAGTCTCCAGAGGTTTCCATTCAGGTTTCCGTGGGACAGGGGCATAACTCTCTCTTAACTGGGTAACAGTCACTGGGTAAAGCAGGAGGAACAGTAGAAGGGGCGATTGAGAGTCTGATTAATGATCAGGTGGTGAGGTGATCATGGATTTGTTGGGGGGGGGAGATCAGGGAGAGCAATGACCAAGGCCTGCGAATAGGTGGCAAGTGGCTAGTTAGAGGAAAGACCATTGAGGATTTGGTGGGGATCAGTTGGAGACGCCATTGCCAACTTGAGCCAGGAATCAAGGGACAAGGAAGGGAATCAAAGATTCATGGAGACAGATGCAGCTGAGAATTGTGGTGGACATCAGCTGGAAAGGTATTTGGGGGTGGCAGGAACCAGGCGGGTCAGAAAGGTGATTGGACGTCCTGAGAAATGTGGTGAATGGTGAGGATTAGAGTGAGGGGGAATGTAATGGAGTCAAGTAGGAGCAGACTTTAAAAAAAACCACAGCATAGCTGAAGGTCAACATGATGGAGTCTTAAGCAATGGACCAGATAAGATTGGGTTCCTTTGAACTACTGCCAAACCATAGTGCTTCAGTTTGGACTTGATGTGCTTTTTGTGGGCCTTGAACAGTTTACTGCACATGACATCACATTGTAAATTAGACACTATTTTACTTCATAACTAAGGGCTTTGCTATGGCCTCTATGTGTATATCTTCTATCTATATTACTAAAAGTCTGTTCTTGACCGCTTTTGGCCACCTGTGCTGCGATGTCCGAGAGAACGGCGCCACCTACGGCTGTCATTTTTGGCCACCTTGCTCAGAGCCCCCCTCCGCCATATGTGAGCCGAGGAATTTTCCCGTCGATTAAAAATGACAGAGATATTAATGTTCTTACAAAATTCCCCATTCTCTCTGCTGCCCCTGCTGGCGGCAGGGTGGAGGGACTATAAAACCAGGAAGTGGTGTGCCTCAATCAGTGTCTGCAAGCTGGAGGAAGGCAGAGGGTCACGGCAGGCAGGACTATTAAACCCCGGATGCCTGGAGGTGAGTCAGTCACTCTGGAAGATCTCGAGGGAGAGTCCACAACTGTGATTCTAAGCTGTGAATCAACTGAACTGTGCGTCTGCAATGTATTTGCAATAAATGATTTGTTATCACTTAATGACAATACAATGAGTTGTTTGGCAATTTAGTGACCTGCCTAAAAAGAATATTCATAAACATCCCAGAAAACTACAAATACTGAGATGGAGGAGATCGGCAATCAAATTTACATAATCACCGAATCCTTGGACTCGCGAGTGAAATAAGAACTAATGTGCTAAAATTTGGAGAAAGACAAATTTAATGGCCAGAAACCTTAATTTGGAATCGGATTTATTTTCATGTAATTTTCTTGTGCTGAATACATGTGCAACACCTTATTTGCAGGAGGTACACAAAATTGCTGGGGAAACTCAGCGGGTGCAGCAGCATCTATGGAGCGAAGGAAATAGGCGACGTTTCGGGCCAAAACCCTTCTTCAGAAGAAGGGTTTCGGCCCGAAACGTCGCCTATTTCCTTCGCTCCATAGATGCTGCTGCACCCGCTGAGTTTCCCCAGCAATTTTGTGTACCTTCGATATTCCAGCATCTGCAGTTCCCTTTTGAACACCTTATTTGCAGGACTGGCTACAGAATAACATGTTATCCTTATTTATCCAATGAAAAGTTTGGGGCTTTTTCAATGAGGTTGACAACCCTGAATGAAGAGGATACATCGACCGCTGAAATACCCTCGGTTTCTCCATTAAAAAAAAACATATTGTGTGCTATATTCAATGTTATTCAAACCAGTGGCTGATTCACATCCACAATTTATTTTACATTGTTCTGGGACAGTTTCAGTATTAAATGCAGAGACGATGGAGTGCCTCCTAGTAGCCATGTTGGGTAATACACCTAATTTGTAACTGGTTGACCTTGTGACCTTGTCATGTGACCTTGAATGCATAACAGTGGAGGCAGCAGCACATTTTTTGGTCCTGATATATTTTGTGAGCGTCTGCAATAATCCTATGCCTTTTGAGAGCATCATCGGTATGTGTTGCAATGTTTAATGTGTACTTATGTTTGGGATTCGTTATTTTATATTACAGAAATGAGTTGCTGCAAGCTTAAATAAAGTTTAAGTAAATTACGAGTAGCGTAAAAGTTTCATTTGCCTCACAACAGAAGGTGTTTAAGCTGACAGTCAAGATTTTGAGGACAACACAAACATCCTTTCTTTGTGTGACATCTGACAATGGAAACATATTTCAGTTAGAAATATCCTTTCATACTGAAACATAATCTGCTCACTGAAATAATTCATTTTAAGTAACTAGAAAAATATATACATCTAAAATAAAAAATACGTTCTTTGGTTCAGCATTTTCTATGATAGAAATATAGACATGGGATTTCAGTCAATACCTTTATTACCCTGTGAGTCATTATTGTAGGTTAAGACATTTCTGCTAAAACACCCATTGCTTTAAAGCAATATAAAGTACTGAATAATCTAAGAGATGGATACATTACCCAATATGGAAATGGCTTGAGATTGTTGCCATGGCTCCTCGCCACAGAAAATTATCACATGACAACTATTGTCTGACTAAACACATTGCATACTCCGTGCAATAAAGTCCTTGACGGACAAGCATCCTTTTGTGCTTAAGATGAATATATTGCACAGTAGGTTTTTAAAGCAATATATAATATACAAAGTGCAGTATAGAAAATTATGGAGCATGTGATGTGGTGAGTTACATGATGTAATTCTAGATTTTAGTGCCTTTCAACAGAATATATATCTATTGTTTCCCTGTTACAGTTTCATTTTAAATGTAGCTGTGATTTTCAACTAAAGCCTTGGATACAAACTATGCTAAATCAATATTTTAAATCAAATCTTTGTTCACTGGGGAATACTGAGACTGCAAAAGAATTACAAAAATGAAGAGGAAACTGAAACAAAAACAAACAGATGCTAAGGGTCAACCCAGGTGTATAAGTTTAGATGGAATTAGTGACCCTCCTCAACCAGGCCTTGAGTTAAAATAAAGAGCTGGTAAAATAACGGGAAATGTAAAAATATATTTCAATGCAACTAATATGAACATTTTTATATTGGTAATAACTGATTTATTTGGAAATAGGGAATTGTTTTTCACTTGACTTAACACCTTCAAATTAGTGTTGTGGCCGATGTTTACTGTTAGAGCTGCGAATAAGAACATGAGATTTAGGAGCAGGAGCAGGTATCTGGTCCTTTAGAGCTGCCTCATCATTCATCAAGAATGATCCTGCTCTGTCCCCACATCCACTAATTCCCTTAATTAACATAAATCAACTCATCACTGCTTTGTGCAGGAAGGAACTGCAGATGCTGGTTTACACCGAAGATAGACACAAAATGCTGGAGTAACTCAGCGGAACAGGCAGCATCTCTGGATAGAAGGAATGGGTGACGTTTCAATGGGTGAGGTTAATCCAGTCAATTAACCTACAAACCGGACAAGACCCTTTTTCAGACTCAGGATCTCGACCCGAAACGTCACCCATTCCATCACTGCTTTAAATGAACTCTTAATTACATGCACTATAATCTTAATATCAGAAATCATCTACAATCAAAATCTAAATGGCCACATCCATTGGTTTCTTCTTATCTATCTTACTAGTCACACTCTCAAGGAACTTAAATAGATTTATCAAACACGCTTGTCATTATATAAATCCATGACGATTTTGCTCTCTTTTTAGATACTTTTTGTAATTACAATTATTATAGATTTCAGAATGTTTCCCTACTTTTGCTATCATAATTTAAAATAGCAGTTAAAAGCTCTTGTCTGATTCAGCCAAGAGGTTCCTTTCGATAATGAAATCAGTGTCTCATTATTCAAATTGTAGTTCAAGTTGCCATTTTACAATTAACAGAGTAAATAAAGTCCTAGAAGAGAAGTAGTCTGTTTGGCCACTGAGTTCATATTGACCACCAAGCACCTATTAAAACAATTGTATGTTAAATCCCATTTTACTTTCCTCACCTGCTCAATGGTTCAGGGCAGCAGAGTGACACAGCTGGTTGAGCTACTGCCTCACACGGCCAGAGACTTGGGTTTGATCCTGACCTCCAGTGATGTCTGTGTGAGTTTACACGTTCTCCTTGTGATTGCATGGGTTTCCTCCCACTTCCCAAAGACATGCAGGTTTGTAGTATAATTGTCCTCGGTAAAATTGTCCCAAATGTGCAGGGAGTGGATGTATAAGTGGGAGAACATAGAACTAGTGAAAATGGTGATTAATGGTTGGCATGGGCTTGGTGGGTGAAAGGGCGTGTTTCTATGCTAGATCTCTAAACTAAACTAAACAGCTTCTCATCAAATTACTTCAAATTCTACCACTCACATCCACTAGAAACAATTTACAGTGGCCAATTAACTTACCAAACCAAATGTATTATTTTATTTTTTTTCCATTCTTCTGCCTTTGTCTTTTTTCTTGGGGGAATGTGATATAATTTCAGAATAAGATGTAGTGTAGCGGCGCCTGCTGGCGCACGCAGGTATCGAACCCGGTGTTCAGAAGCCGCGGTCACATGACTCGGGAGGGGCTGCTAGTTTTCACGCGGTTTTGCTGTCGCGCGGCAGTTGTTTGCTGACCACCGTTGTGGCCAGACGTGTTGTGAGAACCTGTGAGCTACGAAGCTATTTTGTGAATAAAATAAGTTACAACACTTAGTTGTCGTTCTTGCGACCGCCAAATTGGTGACCCCGACCTGTCTAGCCTTCGTTAGACAAGCAAAAGATCATGCAGGAGGACTACGTTCCCGCAGAATCGGCCGGTACGAGGCAGGGCTCACTGAGCTTCAAACTTCCATCGTTTTGGCCCGATCAACCTCGGGTGTGGTTCCCCCCATCTTGAGGCACAGTTTCACCTGCACCGTATCATCGCAGATGACACTATGTATTTCCATATGGTGGGAGCTCTGCCACAAGACTGTGCCTCGAGGCTGTTGCCTTACATCAGGGATCCGCCGATGATCGCTAAGTATGAAGGGCTGAAGGCCCTCCTGCTCCACACCTTTGGTCTCAGTCGCAGAGACAGGGCGGCGAAGATTCTACATATGGCCAGCGTCGGCGATCGGCGGCCATCCACCATCATGGCAAAAATGTTAGCCCTGATGGACGGGCACCGCCCATGTCTGCTCTTCGAACAGGCGTTCCTGGAGCAGATGCCCGACGAAGTTCGACTGATGCTCACTGGAGCTGATTTCAGCAACCCCCAGCACCTCACGGAGAGAGCTGACGAATTGTGGGCACACAGACAGTGGGACGTTTGTGCCTTCACCCGCTCCCCTGTCATGGCGCGGGTGCAACCGAGACGACGAAGAAGCCCAGCCCAGCGCCGAAGAAGCATCGCCGCTTCCAGTGGTCTACAGCCAACGACGTTGGTGCTACTTCCATCAGCGCTACGGCACCGAAGCCCGAAGATGTCGGAGCCCCTGTTCATTTCAGGGAAATGCCTCGGCCGATCGTCCATAGAGGTGAACGCGATCGGCCCAAACGAACGCCTCTTAGTCCGTGATCGCCATTCCGGCCACCGTTTCCTGGTGGACTCCGGTGCCATAGCCAGCATCCTGCCACCGAGCACCCGAGATACTCGCGTCGGTAAGGTAGTAACATGTTGAAAAATTAGCGGCGACTAGAATGAAGCCGCCATGGAGAGTAGCGAGAATTCTCGAGTCGTAGGTGGGTCGGCAGGAGGTCCTAGTGGGTTGCCAGGAGGTCGAAGGTTCTCGGAAGCTCTCGTAGGTTGTAGTCGGTGCTGACCGGTTAATTTCATTGGCTCATTGGGAAGAAAATTGTAGGCAATAGTTTTCAGAACCAAGGATAATGTTAAATGTCCGCCGAGCTTCACAGTCATTTACTCTGGCTTCTTAAAAGTTGTCTTCACTCCTTCTCCCCCTTCTGCCCTCCTCTTTTAAAGGACTTACCTTACACTGTGCTTTAGCCATCTTTTTACAGTGCCAACCTTCCTGTTCATCGCGGTGTGTGTCTGTTTCACCTTGGCTTTGCAAAGTGCGAATTTTTTAGACAGCTCTCCCCATGCTTTCCCTGTCCCCCTCCTGCATAACGGGCTGGTGAAGGAAGCGGTGTGTGTGTGTGTGTGTGTGTGTGTGTGTGTGTGTGTGTGTGTGTGTGTGTGTGTGTGTGTGTGTGTGTGTGTGTGTGTGTGTGTGTGTGTGTGTGTGTGTGTGTGTGTGTGTGTGTGTGTGTGTGTGTGTGTTCCACTCTGACAGTCGCCCTTCCCGTTGCCGATGTTTCAGACGACTGGCGGCTACTTGACAGTCGGCGTCAGTCCGCTGAAAAATCGCCTAAGTGGGACCAGTTGGGATCTGTAAAGGGGCTGTCCCACTGCGGCAACCTAATTGGTGAGTTTAAAAGAGTTTGCCCTTGACTCATACTCGCAGCATGGTCGACACGAGGTCCTAGGAGGTCTTTGTGACTCTCCTTCATGCTCGAGAGTAGTTCCCGCATACCCGAGGCCTCAGCTTGGTCGCGGCGTACTTTTCAACATGCTGAAAAATGCACGCGAGTAAAAAAAGGTTGCCATGGAAAAAATCGATTAGGTTTAGTCGAAGTAAGTTGTAGTAGGTCGGCATGTAGCCCAGAGGGAGAACAAGGAAGGAAGAGACAGTAACTTAAGATTTTTGCCTCCATCACAGTGAGGAGGTGCCTGGTGAACTCACTGTGGTGGATGTTAATTTGTGTTTATTGTGTGTTTTGTTGTTTATTATTATATGTATGGCTGCAGGCAACGACATTTCGTTCAGACCAAGAGGTCTGAATGACAAATAAAGGATCTAATCTAATCTAATCTAATGTTATTCGGAGGTAATCGAGGGTAGTCGAAGGTAATCGAAGGTAGTTGTAGATAGTCTTCAACATAGTCGAAGGAGGTCGAAGGAGGTCTTCTTCACTCTCCACTATTCGGTGTCCAATTTTCCCGATGCTAGTCACAGCTAATTGAAGCTAGTCTTCAACATAGTCGAAGGAGGTCGAAGGAGGTCTTCTACATGACACTTTTTCAAACTCTCCTAAACTCTTCTAGACTCGCCAACTAGGTCGCCGCAGTGGGACAGCCCCTTTAACAAAGCAACTAATGTCAATATAAAAAGTGTGTCCTGATTATTACATCAATCAAATTATATCGATGGTTACCCACATCATAATGCTTGAATTCAGGAGAAAGAAGGTTGCCTATCCTGAAGGAACAGCTATGTTATTTAAATTATGAAGTTGTATCTTGATAACATCATGCAGATATCTATAGCATTTTAAAGAAGAGTCTGACAACCATACCACCAATCAATTCTTTCTCTCCGCTTCAAAAATGGCATTGATGTTTTTTATGGTAATGCATTGTATATGGCATTGATTTCCTTCCTGGTATTGAGGTGCAGGAACCAAAATTTCCCAGGCTCAGCATTCTAGTAGATTGTATGGGTTGTCAGCCCTTTGTCCTCCAGTTTGCCAACACCCACACAGTTAAAGTTAGGACTTCAATGCTTAAAAAATGAATTTTTATTCAGAATGTCTATTGATCAAGGGTTATGGAATTACTTTGTTGAAGCTGTTAAATTGAGCTGTTGAACTGATTGCTGAAAGAGTTTTGAGAGGCCACAAGTACGGTCATGTTCCGATGTTTCTCCAGTTGTTTACAACATCTGGTGCCATAAATAATGTAAAACAATGACACCTATGTAGAAATCCATATCAAGTGATTTATTTATATAACGTCTTTCACCTTGCAGCAATTAATAAACAAAGATCTGCATATTGACTGGGGTTTTCATGCAAACTCGAAAGGTTCAACGACTCTCTCTCTAACTTAATGATTCTGTGATGATCATTAAATTCTTCTGTTGAAGTGGTTGAAATAAATGACTTGAGGGTATGAAAGACAAATACTTTTGTGAGGCACATAATTATTCAATAATATTATAAATATTACCTACAAATAAGTTAATAATAAAAGGGAATCAATGTTAGTGTTGGATATGCATTTCATATCTGATCTAATTGAAATAAAGTTACATGAAAGTTGATAAAATTGTAATATCCTTGAAAAAATGTGAGCAATAAAGTTAAAGTATCATTCCTCTTGTTATTTTGTAAAATATCCTACTGGAGTATGGTTAGAGACAAGGTCTGCCTAACCAAAGTCACATTAATCATTTTCACCTTCATTATCAGGTGGCTTTCAAAGAGGTTGCAACTCAAGGAGGGGTCCTTCTGTCTCTACATTTAGATCATGGAATACAGAAAAGTACTGCACAGCAACAGGCCCTTCAACCCACCATGTCTGTGCCAATAACGATACTAATCTAACTAATCCCGTCTGCCTGTGCATCATGATATCCATTCCCTGCTCATAGTCTAACTGGCAGCAATAATCCATGCACTTCCATATCCTTCTATTCCTGGCCTACTATATAGCATGGACATCATGGCATTAGGAAGTTACTACCAATACAATCTATACAAAATTGGAATAGAAGATAAGTATACCAACATCAGCGTTCTCGCCCAGGCCAGCATCCTAGTTTTGAGGGCCTAGCTGTGCTCAATCATCTTTTTTGTCTGGAGCCTTCTTGCATACATCTGCAACCTCTCATTACAAAAGGTATGAGGCCCCTACCTGCTTTAAAAAACATTCATAACACCAGTGCCCAAGAAGAGTGACCGGTCCTTGATTATGCTGGTGGCCTTGCCAAGGCAGTGTGAAGGGTAGATGGAATCCATAGAAGGGAGGTTGATTTGCGTGAAGTTCAGGGCAACATCAAGAACCCTTTGAAATTTCTCGTGGTGTTCGATGGAGTGTTCCCAAATCATGCTGCGATGCATCCCGTTAAAATACATCCTGCGGTGCACCTGTAGAAATTTGTGAGGGTAGTTGTGGACAGGCCATACTTCCTAAGCCTTTGAAGGAATCAGAGGTTTGGTGTGCTTACTTGGTCATAGGTTTGAAGTGGCTGGTCCAGGCCAAATTACTGGTGATATGTATTCAATAGACATAGACAATAGGTGCAGGAGTAGGCCAATCGGCCCTTCGAGCCAGCACCATTCCTTCAAACATGAATCTTACGACCATTTCTACTTTACTGCCATCGATATATATTGGGGTATGTGTACTACTTTGCTTCTTGAAGTTAATCACAATCTCCTTTGTCTTGCTGACATTAAGAGAGAGGTTGTTGTCTTGGCACCAGGTCACGGTGTTCTGAATCTCAGTACTCCATCTTGTAATTACTTGGTATCAGGCCCACTATAGTGGTGTCGTCTGCAAACTTGTGAATTGAATTGGATTAGTATTTGACAGACAGTTATTAATGTATTGATGCAATCATAAAAGAAAGATCACCAATGTCTCTACGAGTACTCAAGCCCCTAGACCTTCTTGCCGATGGCAGGTGTGAAATGAGAGTATGGCTTGGGTATTGTGTGTCCCTGATGATGCAGGCTGGATTTTTGGGGCAGTAACTCCTGTAGATCCCTTTGATGGTGGGGAGGTCAATACCTGTGATGGACTCGGCAGTGTTCACAAATATCTGCAATCTGCTTCATTCCAGGGTGTTCAAGATACCAAACCAAGCCGTGATGCAACCAGTCAATATGTTCTCCACTGTACACCTGTACAGGTTCAAAATAATATTTGTCGACATACCAAATCTCAATCTTCTGTGATTGCATCAATGTGCTGGGTCCAGGACAGATCTTCAGAGATATGCATGCTCAGCAATTTGAAGTTTTTGACTCTATCCACCACCATCCTATTGATGAAGACAGGTTTGTGAATCCTCAGCCTTCCTCTTCTAACATTGCTTGGTTTTACTGACGTTTAGAGCAAGGTTGCGGTTCTAGCACCATTCAGTCAGTCGATCAATCACTCCCCTTTACTCTGACTCGTTATCATCCAGCAAGCATCAGCCTCTTGAACACTGCACACTAACCACTTCCAAAGCAACTATGGTCTTCTTTGAACTTTATTTTTGGTTACACTGTGGACTTCAGTTTGGAACTATTATGATTTGGTTGCTTACCATTGCATGAAGATGGCGGCGCGTTCAGACGCAGCGGCTTCGCGCTCCCAAGTCCGAGTTAACTCGGAGCAGCCCGGCACCGAACGCGGCTGTGAAAGTAAGGTAATTAAATACCTCAGAACCCCTAGAACCCTTAGAAACCCCAGAAACCATAGGAAGAAACTCACCTACAGGACGAGGAAATCCAGGACCCGCATCGCAATCCCGACGGGTCGCACATGGAGCCGCACGGAACTGCTCAACATCGGACGTGGCTGCAAGAAACTGGCGTGTGAGTACTACAGTACCCGTACCAAAATCCCGATAGAGCTGGGCAGAACAGCCCCCTGGATCACCACTCCGGAGGGTAGGAGACGGAGCAAGCGCCGGGAGCGAAAGCAGAAGCGTGGAAAGCGAGCGGGGGTGCAAGACAGGCTACGGAGGGCTCCACAAAGACCATCGCTCCCAAGCGTCTTTCTCGCGAATGTCCGGTCACTCACCAACAAGCTGGATGAGGTAAGGCTCTGGTTCAACACCCAGCGATCCCTGAAAGACTGCTGTGTGCTGATCTTCACAGAGACCTGGCTCAGCGCGCTGGTTCCCGATGGGGCTGTGGATCTAACCAACCGGTCACTGCATCGTGCTGATAGAACAAAGGACTCCGGTAAGAGCAAGGGTGGCATCTACATCAACAATGACTGGTGCACCAACCACACTGCAGTAGAGAGCTACTGTTCCCCAGACCTGGAATACCTACTGCTTAAATGTAGGCCATTTTACCTGCCTCGGGAGTTTACTGTGGTTATCATCATGGCCATATACATCCCACCACAGGCTAATGCTAACCTAGCACTAGCACAGCTGCACTCGGCCATCAGTAAGCAGCAGGATGCTCACCCCGACGGTGCCTTCATTGTTGCAGGGGACTTTAACCAGGTCGACCTACGAGCCACACTCCGCAAATTCCACCAGCATGTGCAGTGCCCTACCAGGGGCTCAAACACGTTGGATAAAGTGTACACCAACATCAAGGACGCTTACAGAGCTCTCCCCTGCCCATCCCTGGGGCAATCCGATCACCTCTCACTGTTTCTACTGCCTGCATACAAACCCCTCATCTGCAAGACCAAACCTGCAATAAGGACGGTCAAAATATGGCCCGAGGACGCCACCCTACAACTCCAGGACTGCTTTGATCGCACCGACTGGGACCTGTTTGCACAACAGGCTACCAGTGGTACAGAGGTAGACTTGGAGGAGTACACATCCACTGTGCTCTCCTACATCAACTGCTGTGTGGAGACTGTCACAGTGGACAAGCAAGTAAAGATGTTCCCAAACCGGAAACCCTGGATGAACAAGGAGGTTCAGGATCTGCTAAGGGCACGCAACAATGCCTTTAAATCCAGGGACACTTCTGCCTACAGTGCGGCCAGGTCAAACCTGAACAAAGGCATAAAAAAGGCCAAAGACATCCACAGGCAAAGGGCAGAAGAACACTTCAATGCCGCGGACACCAGAAGCATGTGGCAGGGTGTCAGGGACATCACTGACTACAAGAGCAGCCCTGCCTGCCCCCACGGTGATATCACACTGGCCAACGAACTGAACACCTTCTTTGCCCGGTTCGAAACTGGCAACACCACCAGGAGTGGAATAACCCCGGCCATGGCGGAGGGACAGGCCTTAACACTGAGCACTCAGGAGGTACAGTGCGCTCTGCGTAGGATCAATCCACGCAAGGCTGCAGGCCCGGATGGAGTCCAGGGAAGGGTACTAAAGGACTGTGCTGTACAGCTGGCAGAGGTATTCATGAGAATCTTCAATCTATCTCTATCTCTGGCAACGGTCCCCAAGTGCCTGAAAACAGCCACCATAGTGCCGGTGCCGAAAAAGTCCAAAGTCACCAACCTGAACGACTACCGTCCGGTTGCCCTAACTCCAATCCCAATGAAGTGCTTCGAAAGGCTGCTCCTCTCCCATATCAAATCCAGCATCCCTGCCTCACTGGACTCATCAATTTGCATACAGGGCAAATAGATCAACAGAGGATGCCATCTCTCTGGCTCTTCACACTGTCCTGACTCACCTGGACAGACAGGGCACGTACGTGAGGATGCTCTTCGTTGACTATAGCTCTGCATTCAATACGGTCATCCCCACCAAGCTCACCACCAAACTCCACCAGCTAGGCCTCAGCTCGCCGATATGCGATTGGATCCTGAACTTTCTGACGGAGCGACCGCAGGCAGTGAGACTGGCCCCGCACCTGTCCTCCACTATCACCCTGAGCACCGGCACACCACAGGGCTGTGTACTAAGCCCCATGCTCTACTCCCTCTTCACTCATGACTGTGTTCCTGCATTCGACACCAACACCATCGTGAAGTTTGCAGACGACACAACAGTGATTGGGCTGATCACCGACGGTGATGAAACAAAATACAGAGCGGAGGTGCAGAACCTGGCGGACTGGTGCACACGCAACAACTTGTCACTAAACACCTCCAAGACCAAGGAGCTGATTATCGACTTCAGGAGGTCACATAATGGAGAATACGCCCCAATCTCCATTTACGGGGAAAGTGTGGAGAGAGTGTCCAGCTTTAAGTTTCTGGGCACTCACATTTCAGAGGACCTCACATGGTCCACCAACACCGCTGCGCTGGTCAAGAAGGCACAGCAACGACTGTTCTTCCTGAGGACATTAAAAAAGACTGGTCTGCCCCAACAGCTGCTGACAACGTTCTACCGCTGCACCACAGAGAGCATATTAACGTATGGCATCTCTGTGTGGTATCTCAGCTGCACGGAGGCGGAGAGGAGAGCTCTTCAGCGCATCGTCCACAGAGCGCAGAGGATCATTGGGCCAGAGCTACCAGCCTTGGAGGGCATCTACCACACACGGTGCCTCAGGAAGGCCGTCAGCATCCATAAAGAATCATCACACCCCTGTAACGGACTGTTTGAACTACTTCCCTCCGGCAGACGTTACAAGGCCTTCTACGCCCGTACCTCCAGACTCAGAAACAGCTTTATTCCAAGAGCTATAGCGGCTCTGAACCGGCCCTGCTGAGTGCCCCCCATCCCCCCTGGACTGTCTCCCTCGGATGGTCACGACACACAGCTTATTTATTTATTTTACTCTTCTTTTACATCGGTTGGAGCAGCATACTAAATCTCGTTGCACTGACGTGCAATGACAATAAAATATATTATTATTATTATTACCGATTATTAATTTATTGTATTATTGATTATTGCATATATACTTGTGTTATTGTGTTAATTGGTCTGTAAATTAGCAACAAGTAAGAATTTTATTGTTCCATTGCCAGTACATAAGGAAATCAAACATTCTTGACACTTGACTCTTGACTTGGGCATACATGTCAATTGAAACCATGCTGTTTCAGTTGCCAGCTAAGGTGAAACTGCTTTGTGGCTCTGGTCTCGTGTTGACTGGATCAGATAGGGACACCACAATTTCAGAATTTTTTTATTCCTGATTTATTGATTGAATTGAATTTAAATTCTTCATCTGCATTGGTGGGATTTGTTATACCATTTTCTGGATTGCCAATCCATTGTTGCTACCACTTTGTACCTTGTGAGTCCTGAAAAACGGTTAGTAATGGCCAGGTCACACGGTTTTCCACATATGGTGTTGCTTCACAAATGTTAATCACATCTTCTAAACTGTTCCATAGAAGGTCGACACAAAATGCTGGAGTAACTTAGTGAGACAGGCAGTATCTCTGGATAGAAGGAATGGGTGATGCTTCGGGTCGAGACCCTTCTTCCTTCTATCCAGAGATGCTGCTTGTCCCGCTGAGTTACTCCTGTCTTTTGTGCCTATCTTTGTTGTAAACCAGCATCTGCAGTTTCTTCCTACAAATGATCCATAGAAGGGGCAGGCGGTGGTAACTGGGATGGGCATGAGTCTATTTTGTGGGATGATGCATGCCTTCCACTGCAGGGCAGGGCTTCTGTGTGCTCCTTATGATGGGGGCTTCTTAATATCACTCCAAATGTTTCTTCTCCACTTTCAGCAGTTTTGGTTGCTTCTTGCAGGAGAAGCTTACTGTTTTGAAGACTTGGCTCATAATACCACTGCTAACTCCTGGTGCTGAAATAGATCTGATATAACGACTCATGCTCCAAGTACATTTGGCTGACTTATAAAGCTTCTTCAATGGCTACATCCATCTGTCTTTTTATCCAAGAAAAAAATCAGAGCACATTTCTGGCATGTTACAGCTGCAAGTGTACCATTGTCCAAGAATGTGAGCCCAATTTCCAGTTTTTGCAATATTTCCATCACTTAAACTAAAGATGAGCTTCCAGGTCCTAACTGACTCTGACACAGAAAAGGTCCGAATTGATTGGTAACAGATCCTTCTTTATGTCTCACACCAAAGCAAAGGGCGTGGATAGAAGAATATTAAAATTCACCAGTCTGTGCATTCCAGCAGCTGGCTACAGAAGAGGTCTCGTAAAAAATGTTGGAGTAGGTCACAAAAGATGGCTTACAGTTTAGTGGCAAGATGGTAGAATAATAAATAATGAAGAAAAACAAAATTAAGATATATCAATGTGATAATTATAAAACAAGAGAAATATTACATTTTCTTATTAAGATACTTCTGCAATCCAAGAAATGTACATAAGGAAAAAATCCTGCACTAATTTTTCAATCCTAAATATTTGATGGAACAGCTGGTGTGCTAATGTTATTGCACCCTATGGCCTCAATTTATAGCCAAGGCAGAGTGACCTAAGAATTGAAGAATCCTTTCAGCAGACAAGCATAGATTGTGAACGAGCAACAACCAGTGAATGGAGGAGTAAGTGTTGTAAAGCTCTGAGATCAAGAAGCGCAAAATGCCTGCATTTTAGAGTGAGAAGTTCAAGTTCAAGTTCAAGTGAGTTTATTGTCATGTGTCCCTGTATAGGACAATGAAATTCTTGCTTTGCTTAAGCACACAGAAAATAGTAGGCATTTACTACAAAACAGATAAATGTGTCCATATACCATGATATAAATATATACACACATGAATAAATAAACTGATAGTGCAAATAACAGAAAGTGGTTGGTAATAGTCAGAGTTTTGTCCGAGCCAGGTTTAATAGCCTGATGGCTGAGGGGAAGTAACTATTCCTGAACCTGGTTGTTGCAGTCTTCAGGCTCCTGTACCTTCTACCTGAAGGTAGCAGGGAGATGAGTGTGTGGCCAGGATGGTGTGGGTCTTTGATGATACTGCCAGCCTTTTTGAGGCAGCAACTGCGATAAATCCCCTCGATGGAAGGAAGGTCAGTGCCGATGATGGACTGGGCAGTGTTTACTACTTTTTGTAGTCTTTTCCTTTCCAGGGCGCTCAAGTTGCCGAACCAAGCCACGATGCAACCGGTCAGCATGCTCTCGACTGTGCACCTGTAGAAGTTAGAGAGAGTCTTCCTTGACAATCCGACTCTCCGTAATCTTCTCAGGAAGTAGAGGCGCTGATGTGCTTTTTTGATGATTGCATTAGTGTTCTCGGACCAGGAAAGATCTTCAGAGATGTGCACGCCCAGGAATTTGAAGCTCTTGACCCTTTCAACCATCGACCCGTTGATATAAATGGGGCTGTGGGTCCCCCTCCTACTCCTTCCAAAGTCCACAATCAGTTCCTTGGTTTTGCTGGTGTTGAGGGCCAGGTTATTGCGCTGGCACCATATGGACAGTTGCTCGATCTCTCTTCTGTACTCTGACTCATCCCCATCAGTGATACGCCCCACAATAGTGGTGTCGTCAGCGAACTTGATGATGGAGTTCGCACTGTGGTTCGCTACGCAGTCATGGGTATAGAGTGAGTACAGCAGGGGGCTGAGCACGCAGCCTTGAGGTGCTCCCGTGCTGATTGTTATTGAGGCTGACACATTTCCACCAATACGAACAGACTGTGGTCTGTGGACGAGGAAGTCAAGGATCCAGTTGCAGAGGGATGCGCAGAGACCCAGTTCTGCGAGTTTGGTAACCAGTTTGGAGGGGATGATTGTGTTAAATGCCGAGCTGTAATCAATGAATAACAGCCTGACATATGAGTTTTTGTTGTCCAAGTGGTCCAGTGCGGAGTGGAGGGCCAGCGAGATCGCATCCACCGTTGATCTGTTGTGGCGGTACGCGAACTGCAGTGGGTCCAGGTTTTTGTCGATGTAGGAGTTGATTTGCTCCATGATCAACCTCTCAAAGCACTTCATCACCACCGGCGTTAGTGCCACTGGTCGATAGTCATTGAGGCATGTCACCTTACTCTTCTTGGGCACCGGTATAATTGATGCCCTTTTAAAGCAGGTGGGGACCTCAGACCTCAGAAGTGAGAGGTTGAAAATGTCCGTAAAAACTCCCGCCGAACGGCATTTAATATAACATGTAGGAAATAACTGCAGATGCTGGTTTATACCGAAGATAGACACAAAATGCTGGAGTAACTTCAGACTGAGTTTGAAGAAGGGTCTCGACCCGAAACATCACCTATTACTTCTCTCTAGAGATGCTGCTTGTCCCATTGAGTTACTCCAGCATTTTGTGTCTATCTTCAGTATTTAATATAATGTCCTCTATCTGCATGTATAACAAAATTGTAGTCAAATCCTTATGAATAATTTACATACAATAATTTGATCATCGCTCATGTATTTAAATTCAAACACAACCAAGTTTAACACTTTTCTGGTATTATTGTGAGTCTTTTCTGTAAATCCCAATACATGGAAATATAGTTTTCCTGAAGTGTGGAATCCAAAATGAAATGTAATACACTTGGTGGGGTGTGTACAACTGGAGCATTTATCTTCCCCATAGGACCAGTGAAAGTTTGGCAAGGATACAGCACACGAATATACATGATTACATGATATATGGAAAAGGCAGAACAGTGGCGCAGCTGAGAGAGCAGCTGTCTCACAGAGTCTGAGACCACAGTTCCATCCTGACCTCCGGTGTTGTTTGTGTGGAGTTTACACATTCTCCCTGTGACTGCGAGGGTTTCCTCCAAGTGCTCTGGTTTCTTTCCACATCCCAAAGACATGCAGCTTTGTAAATTGCCCCTAGTGTGTTGGGAGTAGATGGGAAAGTGGGATAACATAGAACTGGTGAGAATGTTAGATCAATGTTCATCGTAGACTTGGTGGCCCAAATGGCCTGTTTCCACGTTGTATTGTTCAATCAATCAATCATTCAAGAGGATTGTGGTGACAATCATAGACATTGTCAGGACTGTAACATGTTGGAAGATGTCTGAAGGACCAGTTTACAGAAGGCTGATTCTATGATTCTGTGATTCTAAGTTGATGAAGCACATGTCTATGGATGCTGCCATGAGATCAATGGGTCAGATGGAAACAAAAGATACTGCAGATACTGGCATCTTCAACAAGGTGTGCTGGTGGAATTCAGAAGGCCAGGCATCATGAATCTGAAGAAGGATCCCAGCCCAAAACATCGACTGCCCATTTCCCTCCACACAATGCTGCCTGAGCCATAGTTCCTCCATCATTTTGTTTTTAGATTAGTAGTCCATTCTGACCTTTTTAGTCTCTTCCACATCTTCCAAATGAAACAGAAGCAGATACCAACTTGCGTTCCCATTTTCAAAATTATAATGATTGCATACAGATTATAAATGATCTACCTCATTGGAGAACTTCGGACACTTTGATCGGCATTTCGTGGCTTTGTCTTGCACTAAACATTATTCCCTTTATCATGTATCTGTACACTGTGGATGGCACGATTGTAATCACGTATTGTCTTTCTACTGACGGCTTAGCACACAACAAAAGCTTTTCACTGTACCTCCATGCACATGACAATTAACTAAACTCAAGAGTAAAATCTGCAAAATAAAACCAAAAGCATTGGAAAGAAGAGCTAACATTAGTGTAAAGAAACTTGAAACCTACACATTTAAAAAAAAGAAAGAGTGTTAAACACCTGAATTTATATTAATCCAGAATGTGTCTGTTTTTACTGTCGGGGCAGCTGTCGGAGGGGGGCGCCGTTGTGTATGGCTGCCCTGCCTTCAGTTATCTTTTCACCCTTTCCCCCTTATTTTTAGTGTATTAAAAGGTTTGCTTTGGGGGTCTTCTAGTCTTCTATGTGGGGGTGGGGGGGGGGAACTGTTTTTCTCAGTCCCTATCTGGTCGGAGATGTGTCTTTCCTCCGTGGCGCATCTTCACTCTCTCCTCGCGGCCTACCAACTAGACTAGAGCGGCGTTTCCTGCCAGAGACCGGCCAGAACTTCAGCGGAAGTACCAGCGCGGAGCGGGCGATGCCTTACCGAGGATTGCCATGTGGTAAGCTCCGGAGTGCTGCGACCGCCGACTCCAACATCGCGGAGCTGTGGTTGCGGACCTACCAGCTGCTGGCAGCTCTGACTTTACATCTCGGAGGCCTGGGATCTTTCGCCGAGGTCGCCAGTGTGAATCTCTGTCCAGCTCGGCCTGTAGAATTCGGGAGCCGCGGTCTCCGGAAGGAAGCGGCTGATCTGGAAGTCCAAGCCGCTGGAACTGTTCTTTCCGAAGCCGGAGCTCTGTCATCCGGCGAGAGGGCCTGAAACACCGGGTCTCTGCTGCGGCAACTACGGAGGCCTCAAATAGTCCACGGGTGAACACAGAGGAAGAGGACTGGACTTTTACTGCCTTCCCTCACAGTAGAAAACGTTGATTCCGTTGTGGGAGGACGTTTCATGTGTGCTGTGTTTATCTATTCTATTCTATATTGTGCTGTGTTTATATTTTTATTTCTATGGATGTATGGCAACCCAAATTCTTCTATGTACAGCACTTTGGTTCAAAACGAGTTGATTTAAATGTGCTATATAAATAAAATTTGATTGGTTGATTGATTGATTATGAGCAAGAGGCAGAACATATTCCGAGAAAGAATCATGAGAACCTGCATGTGTAGTGTTGGCTGTGTTACTCCAGCACAATATAATATTAACATTCATTTCTGATCCGTTTTCTGTGTGTGCTTTAGTTTGATTGAGGGAACACACAGAGCACTGACCAAGAAATATTACAGACATCTACCTAATCTTTCAATTTTCCAGTTTCCAGATGCACATTACAGTACAGTTCCACTGTCAGTAATGACCAAAACATTTCTTCCAATCTCTTGCTGTGCCAAATATTAAGGACATATACTGATTAAGGTGCTAGCATCAAGTTACTCTCTTTTCTTATTACCCTCAATTAGTAAAAATAAGTTTTCATGAAGAAAGAAGGGCAAATTAAAGTTAGCCAAATTGAAATTCAGTAAAACTTGGAACTGAACCAATGCTGTCCAACCATTCCAATTCAGCTGAGCTCAGGTTCCAGCCCTGGTTTCCCTCATTGTTACATTTAAATTACTGGAAGAAAAGATGGTAAGCTTAAAAGATAACACTGAATTTCTGATTCTATAACAGCCTGAGTTTCAAGCTATTATAGTGTGAGGTGAGGATGGTTGACAAAAGAGCTTTACATCTAATTTCTTCATGGTTCAGAATAGTAGACGTTTGACATCAAAGTGGTTCAACAGAAGCTGAACCATTTTGTGGAGTCCAATACCTTGGCTCAATGAAGTTAAAAAACTGACAGACTGTGAAGCAGAAGCGTTCAGATGGCTATGAATATGTTGCATGGTAATGAATACTGGTTCTACTTTAATGCACCCTCAGGACATTCATTGCTAGCTTGACTGGAGTCTCAGAAGACATAGAGGCTAGGAGATGAAACTGATTAAATTGTAAGTTAAGGTGGGCAAGTTTTTTTGTGCTTGGATCAACATTCCATCTAACACAAATTCAAGATATGTGAAACAGGACAGGCTCTGCACACTCTATGAGCATGAACAAAACTTTTCAATATTTGCTGTACAGCCTTTCAACATGTAATTGCAAAATGCACATACTAAATATATTCTTCTAATCTAATAGAATATCTTGACCCAACATTTTCCTAGTAGAGTTGACAAGTCTTCTAAACTCGAAAGAATATAGATCTCATTTTTTGTTTTGCTTGTGTTAGGACACTGAACTACAATATATTATTATTATTGCACTACTATTGTTTGTTTTATGTGTATACGTATGTGTGTGTATATGTGTATACATATGTGTGTGTATATGTATATTTATATATGTATATGTGTACGTGAGTATGTGTATGTATACACACTGATTTTCTTTTCTTCTCTCTCGTTTATTATATTGTTTACAATGTACTATGTTTACATATTCTGCTGTGCCGCAGCAAGTAAGAATGTAATTGTTCTATCTGGGACATATGACAATAAAACACTCTTGACTCTAGACAATCTTTCATCCTAAGAATTAGCCTAATTAATCTCTTTTAGCTTTAAAATAATTATGCAAAAGGACAAGAAGAAGGTGGTGTGTGAAGGAACTGCATATGCTGGTTTACACTGGTTTACACTGAAGATAGATACAAAATGCTGGAGTAACTCAGTGGGTCAGGCAGTAGATCTGGGAAAAAAGGAATGGGTGATATCTCGGGAAACGTCACCCATTATTTCTTTTCAGAGATACTGCCTGTCCCGCTGAGTTACTCCAGCATTTTGTGTCTATCTAAGAAGGAAGTGGTGTTGGGCCTCTTGAACAGATATAAGAGATATAAGAGTGGAATTTGCAGGGGCTTTGATGAAGATCTTTGCAACTGCTCTCCCCATGGGCAAGTTCTTGAGTACTCGAGATTAGCCAATGTTGTTTCTTTGTTTAAGAAGGGAAGTAGAGATAATAATGGAAATGGTAGACTGGTGAGCCTCATGTCAGTGGTAGGGAAGTTATTGGAGAGGATTCTTTGAGATGGGATTTACTCCCATTTGGAAGGGAAAGGGCAAATTAGGGACAGTCAGCATGGCTTTGTACGCGGCAGGTCATGCCTTACTAACTTGATCAAGTTTTGTGAGGTGGTGACGAAGGATATCGGTGAGGATAGGGCCTTGGATGTTGTCTGCTTGGATTCTAGTAAGGCATTTGATAAAGTCCCCCATGGTAAGCGATCAACATGATAAAGGTGCATGAGATTCACAGTGACTTGGTCATATGAATTCAGTACAGGTACAATAACAAAAGCTAAAATACATTTGGACAAGTGCATGGAAAGGAAAGGTTGGAGGGTTATGGACCAACCTGCAGGCAATTGGGACTAGCTTAGATGGGGCACTATAGGTCAGCATGGACAAGTTGGGCTAAAGGGCTAGTTTCCATGTGCTGTATAACCCTATGACTTCATTGTTGAACAAAGGGACAAAAAATGTGCACAGTCCTCCAGGTATGGCCTCATTAATACCATGATCAATGTTAACCTTTTCAAATCTCCAACTATTTTGCAATAATGAACAATATGCCCGTTGCTTTCCTAACCATGCACTGCACCTGCCTGCTAACCCTTTGTGATCTGTGCACATCTAGATCACTCTGTATTCACACTTTTGCAATACTGGTTCTACTTTGATGCACCCTCAGGCCATTCATTGCTAGCCTGATTGGGGGCTCAGAAGACATAGAGGCTAGGAAATAAAATGTAAGTTAAGGTGGGCATGTTTTTTTGTACTTGGATCAACATTCTATCTTACACAAATTCAAGATATGTGAAACATGACAGGCTCTGCACACTCTATGAGCACAAAACAATGTTTAATATTTGCTGTACAGCCTTTCAATGTGTAATTGCAAAATGCACAAACTAAATATATTCTTCTAATTTATTTAGAACATCTTGACCCAACCTTTTCCTAGTAGAGTTGACCTGTTTGTATAGTCAGCTGTCATGATTTGCAGCTTTACCTTTTGACCATTGTGGCACATCACATCCGACTTAAGATTTTCACTATCATAGGATCATAGACACAGGCCATTCAGCCTATCATGTCCATGCCTGCTCTCTACCAGAACAGCTCACTAATTCTACTCTCCAGGCATTAATCTGAGGCCTTGCAATTTTTTCTTACCATTGTCTACGTTCAGCACGCTGGTTGTTAATGCCACTCTACTGAATTTTGCAATGATCTTCATTTATTTATTTGCCGAAAATCAAGCAGTCAATAGCTTTGTCACTAATCACTAACTTTAATTTTAATGTTATTGTTGTTGCTAGTGGCATATATGTTTTTTTAGGCTGTGTTATTCACAGTTCTCATTGACTTTAATAGTATGCAATAATTTTAACTGTGGCTTTCTGTTTCCACTTTGTACTTCCACTGAGAATCTGCTTGCCTGATATAACTTCGATGCTGTGTCTACATTGAATATATATAACAGCACAACACAAGAACAGGACCTGCGGCCCACAATGTCTGTGCCGAACATGATGCCAAAACCATCTCTTATCTACCTGTGCATAATCTACTGTATATTCCTCCATTCTCTGCATATCCACAAGCCTAGCTTTATGCATTCAGGCTATGCATTTGTGCATTTAAATGCATACTTTATGCTCCTCTCAACTAGAATACTTGTGATTGGTAAACACCATTAGATTTATTCCATCAGCCTCACTTTTTGTGCTACACTCACTGACATGTCTTGCGCTTGCATCTGGAGCTCTCAATTTTGCTATTGCTATTTGGTATTACAATGCATTAATATTAAATTACACGACAAACAAATATTTGTTTGTTTTAGAAGAGTAACCTCGTCAAGGTGGCTATTCTACATGCATATACAAATGTTACATTTTGCATAATTTAAATTCAGTTTGTTTCTCTGTGAATTTGCTGAGGCAGAATATTTAACACTGCTGTATAAACATTCCACCTTCAGTTCCTGCTCCTGATTTTGTCATTTCATACAGTCCCTGAAAGGGCTAGATTAAAGTGATCTTGTCCATAGTGCCATGTACTGTCATAAAAATGCACTGACAGTAAATGTGCTGTTGCTTGGTCCATTTGATAACTGTGTTGCTTTGGGCAACTTCAGTTTACCTTCTGTTCCATCCTTATATCAGTGTAACGTAGACTCCCTTGTGGGCTTCCAAGTCACGGTCAAACACATAGGGAACACAGAAAGATCTAGTGGTTGTTTCTGGTTTATTCAAGGCTCATTTCAGGCTACACACATGCAGACATCAATACACACGTGATCAAATGTGTCATGTAATGATGTCACATGTATTTAACATACTACATTAATGCTGGTTGGAAACTAATCATATCAGCTTCCGTGTATCACTGCAGGAACTCATCACAACACTGTCTTAATCCCAATCTTCTTCAGGTGCTTTATCAATGATCTTGATTCCATTGTAAGGTCAAAGTAGGAATGTTTATTGAATTCACATTGTATCAATGTTCTTTTTCATTCACATTCCTTCTATATGTTAACATCCACAATATAGCCAGACCTGAGGTCTATTCAAATCTGTTAAAGGATGTCACATTTGCATAATCTCCTAATGCAGAATCTAACTCCATCACCGTAACATTTTGATCTTTATTAAATCCCCTATTATCTGCATTCTTGAGATCACCGTTGCCAAGAATCCTAACTGGTCCAGCCACGTAAATATTCTAGCTCCAGGAGGAAGTCAGAGGCTGAATACTTAAAAACAGGTGGTTCTCATGATTTCCAAAAACATTTCCATTACCCCTTAATCTTGCAACAATGTCCTTTCATTCAGGAATTTCCTACATCCAAAAACGTCTTGGCATGCATCTTGTCATGCCCCCTCAGAATCTTATATATTTCAGGAAGATCACCATTCTTTCTTCAAAACTTGAAAGAATATATATTTTCTTTGTGTTCTTGTGAGTATGTATATATACACACTGAACTTTTTTTCCTTCTCTCTCATTTATCAAGATTGTTAAGGGTTTGGACACACTAGAGGCAGGAAACGTGTTCCCGATGTTGGGGGAGTCCAGAATCAGGGGCCACAGTTTAAAAATAAGGAGTAAGCCATTTAGAATGGAGACAATAAAGATTGCTGATTTCAGTTCATGCCGTGGATAGACCTACATCTCCGAATAAAGATTTGAAAATTTCTCTTTTAAGGGGCCTTCTCTCCTATTTCTACTTTCCACTTTTCCTTTTTTGTTATATACACACTTCACGTTTTTCTATTCTCTACCATCTATTTTTCCTCTTTTTCCCCTTTCTATTGTTTTCTTTTTCTTGTCTTGCTTACTTCCTTCTCAAAACATAAAACTAGAGGTTGTACATAGAATGGATTACGGTATGACATAGTTGGCACCTAAAATTAGGTTCCACTGCACTGTTTTGTACTGTATTAACTTCAAATAAAATAAACAAAAAAAAAAGAAGAATGGAGACGAGGAAACACTTTTTCTCACAGAGGGCAGTGGAGGCAGGTTCTCTGGATGCTTTCAAGAGAGAGCTAGATAGGGCTCTTAAAAATAGCAGAGTCAGGGGATATGGGGAGAAGGCAGGAACGGGGTACTGATTGGGGATGATCAGCCATGATCACATTGAATGGCGGTGCTGGCTCGAAGGGCCAAATGGCCTACTCCTGCACCTATTGTCTATTGTCTATTATTTTGTTCACAGTGTATTATATTTACATATTATGTTGTGCTGCAGCAAGTAAGGATTTCATTGTCTTTCTGGGACATATGACAATAAAACTCTCTTGACTCTTGTCAGGGAGCATCTCTGGATAAAAGAAATGGGTGACGTCTCGGCTCAAGATGTGTGAAGAAGGGTCTCGACCCGAAACGTCACCCATTCCTTCTTTTCAGAGATGCTGCCTGTCCCACGAGTTACTCCAGCATTTTGTGTCTATCAAGAAGGAAGCAGTGTTGAGCATCTTGAACAGCACTAAGGTGTATAAATCCCTGGAGCCTGATGGGATCTATCCAGGAATCATTAAAAGAGTTAAGAGAGGAGTTTGCAGGGGCCTTGATGAAGATCTTTGCAACTCCTCTCCACATAGGCAAGTTCTTGAGTACTCGAGAGTACCCAATGTTGTTTCTTTGTTTAAGAAGGGAAGTAGAGATAATAAAGAAAATTGTAGGCCGGTGAGCCTACAATGTCAGTGGTAGGGAGGTTATTGGAGATGATTCTTTGAGATGGGATTTACTCCCATTTGGAAGGGAAAGGGCTAATTAGGGACAGTCAGCATGGCTTTGTACGCGGCAGGTCATGTCTTACTAACTTGATCAAGTTTTTTGAGGTGGTGACGAAGGATATCGGTGAGGGTAGGGCCTTGGATGTTGTCTGCTTGGATTCTAGTAAGGCATTTGATAAAGTCCCCCATGGTAAGCCGATCAACATGATAAAGATGCATGAGATTCACAGTGACTTGGTCATATGAATTCAGAACGGGCACAATAACAAAAGCTAAAAGACATTTGGACAAGTGCATGGAAAGGAAAGGTTGGAGGGTTATGGACCAACCTGCAGGCAATTGGGACTAGCTTAGATGGGGCACTTAGGTCAGCATGGACAAGTTGGGGTAAAGGGTTAGTTTCCATGTGTTGTATGATGCTATGACTTCATTGTTGAACAAAAGGACACAAAATGTGCACAGTCCTCCAGGTATGGCCTCATTAATACCCTAAACAATGTTAACAATATTCACATTTTCAAACCTCCAACCATTTTGCAATAATGAACAATAACACGGTTGCTTTCCTAACCATGCACTGCACCTGCCTGCGAACCTTTTGTGATTTGTGCACATCTAGATCATTCTGTATTCACACTTTTGCAATCATTCTCCATTTAGATACGATCATCCTTTTGCTTCTACTTACTGAGGTGTATGACCTCGTATGTTCTCACATTAAACTCCATTTGCCAAATGTTCTCCCACTCACCTAACCCATCTATATCCCATTGCAGTCCAAATATTGTCTTTGCAACCTGCCTCGAACCAATTTTCAAGTCATCATAAACTTGGATACCTCACCCCCTGTCCCTTCTCAAGGTCACTTATTAAGAACAGAACCTTGGCGCACTGCACTAGTTACAGCTCGAAAAAGACTTCTTCATTCTAACTCTCCGTTTTCTAAGTGATAAACAATCTTTAATCCATGTATTGCAGTGAGATTTTATCTTG
Source organism: Amblyraja radiata (assembly GCF_010909765.2). NCBI lineage: Eukaryota > Metazoa > Chordata > Chondrichthyes > Rajiformes > Rajidae > Amblyraja > Amblyraja radiata. The sequence goes on along the minus strand of NC_045958.1, from coordinate 51,903,245 downwards.
AACACCAGCCTTTTATATAGTATCTGATCAAATATATCTAAAATATAAAAATACTACACATACATGTCCCCTTCTTTTACCTCAACCTATTACATCCTTGAAGAACTCTAGAATATTTATCAAATATAATTTATCTTTCATAAAAGCATGTTGGTTTGGTTAGGTTGCATTCCACATATTAAATAACACTTTCTTATTGGGTTATAGACTCCAACATCTTGCCAAGACAGATGTTAAACTCACGGTCCAATACTTACATGCTTTTTGTCTTCCTCCCCTGTAGTTCTCTGATCTGCTGGTAGAGTTTTGAAAAACAACCCCACAAGCTGCCTAGCCTCTTCCTTTATATCCCTCGGCTGCCAGCTATTGAGACCTGGCAACCTGTCTCCCTTTGGTTCCAATTGGTTTTCCAATATCATATCCCTTGTGATAGGAAATGTTGCAAATTCTTCAGTGTTTTTTTAAGCAAGCTCATTAGATAGATTTGGCATATTAACAGTGTCCTCCAATGTGTATTTTAACAGTCTGTGATGACATGTGCAAAATATTGACTTAATTTACCTGTCAATTCTTTGGTACTTGTCATTAAATCCCCAGTCTTGGTCTTGACCTATCCCAGCCACCCTCTTCTTTTTAATGTATCCATAGAAGGCCTTGCTGTTTAGTTTAGTATTTCTGACCAGTTTTTCTCTTATAATCTTTATTCAACAAACAATCTTCAGCAGGTCAAGCAGCATCCGTGGATGGAATGGAATGATGGAGTTTTCTGGCTGACGTTGACCATCCTTTTCCATCTTTCTTGATCAGCATTCTACATCATTCCATGTTTATCTAAGATGTATTCAAGTGCATATGTATAGTGATACTACTGAACTGTACACAAAAATGGATTTCACTGTACCTCAGTACATGTGACTATAAAGTACAATTGTACCATTGAATCCACAGATACTGCTCGACCCGTTCAGTTCTTCTTACAGAGTTTTTGTGTGCTCCACATTCCAGCTTCTGCAGTCTCTTATATTCTCCATCCTTATTAACTTCTTAGCCTCTCACTGCTGGCTCTTGTAAAACTCCCAGTTCCTCTGATCTACAGCATGAGCTTGCAACTTTGTACAATCTGGTCTTTGATTTAATATTTTCTTTGACCTCCTTTGGTAACCATAGATAGTTTATCTTGCTCCTGGGAGTTGTCTCTCTAATTGGGATAAATTTCTGTTGAGCATCATGAACTTTTATAAATATCTGCCACTGATCATCCACTGACCTATCTAAATGTTCATACCATGCTCGAGGTGAAAAAAGTGGACTTATCTCTCTCTCTCACCCATCACCCAAATATTTTAAATCTAGTTATTAATCTTCTGTCTGGATATAGGCTCTTCCCATCAATAAAATGTTATCCTCATATAACTGTAAAGACGTTCCTTGAATCTATTTTTGGCATCTACTGTTCAAAAGAAGACAAATGCAGGTCATTCAATATTCAACTTCACTGAAATATTCTATCCCCAGCAATATCCTCCTAACGTCCTCTGTTGTCAGTCCATTGCAATCAAATCTTTTATCAACTCTGATTGACTGATTGATTTGAAAGAGATACAGCATGGAAGCAGGCCCTTCGGCCCACTGTGTCCACACCAACCATCGGCCATCCATACACACTAGTTCTATGCTATCCCACTTTTGCATCCACTCTATACATGCAAGGGGAAATTTACAAAAGCCAATTAAGCTGCAAACCCGCATACCAATGGGATATGAGAGGAAACCAGAGCATCTGGAGGAACCCCATGTCAACATAGTGCGATGTGCAAAATTTACACACAGACAGCACCGGAGGTCAGGATCAAACCCGGGTCTCTGGTGCAGTGAAGCCGCAGCACTACCAGCTGTGCCACTGTACCACCCAATTTAGCTTAAATTGTGTTTTCAGTTCTAAAATAATCTTCTTGCTCTTATATTCTGCAGTAAAGGTAAATATTATGTGTGCCTTCTTATTCACACTCCCACGACTTTCAGGAATCAGTTGACATGCTTTCCAAGGTTCTTTATTTTCCTCCCACAAGAACAAGTGAATACATTGATACAATGCTCAAGGGAACTTAATTATCTTTCATAAATTCCTCATTTAAACAAAATTATCATTATGTTGGCACAATTTTCACGTGTGATTTGTTGAAGTGAGGAGCAGTTTTAGTTACCAAGGACAAACGGATATATTTTAAACAATATTTAAATTGAGGTGATGGTGTTCAACATTGATTCTTATCCAACAAAACAAGAATGAACTAGGAAAGTATAAATTCATCAAAAATATCCTTGGGACAGCTTCTATAACATCATTACCAAGATCATTTTCTGCCCTTTTGCAGAAACACTGCTAACGAGAGGGATAACAATGGCAACAATGCAGGGGTAAAATAAGAAAATATGGAAAAATATCTATGGAAAAAGCAAGGTTATGGTTGAAAAAAAAAAATGGAAATATGATGGGAGTGTGGTAAAATGAGGAGATCTTGGAAAATAAATTTGCAAGTTACTGTTATAATATGTATTGCAACAGTGAGCATAAGCAGAATTATGGAGATTACAAATGTGTTAGAGATGTAGAGGGTGTCTGCAGGAATGGACTATTGTTGTAGTGTGATGGGTAATATTAAGGGGAGGCATTAGAGCTACAAAGGGGGAGGGCCGCATTTAGATTAACGTTCTGCTTTTTCTGACCCGGGCTTCTACCCGCGATGCCCCGGCTGGGGTTTTACGTGGCTATCAAGGAGGCATTGAGACCGCGGCGGTGAAGGAGACATCGAGACCGCAGCGGTGACGCCTTGCGACGTTGGGGCCGCGGTAGGGGAAAGGAGAGGTAAAGAGAGGTGAAGGAGGAATTGCGGGAGAGGAGGAGGAGAGAGGAAAGATCCTGGGGAGGTGAGGAGGGGCGTGGGGGGATTGATGGAGTGGAGGGGGTAGGGAGGGTAGTTGCTACGTCTACACTTGCTCTCTAGCCCCCTCCCTCTCTACCCCCCCTCCTTCTCTACCCCTCTGTCTCTGCCACCCCTCCCTCTCTACCACCCCTCCCTCTCTACCCCCTCCCTCTCTAGGGATTGAAGAGGGAGGGTGAAGAAGAGGAGGAGGGAGTGCTGGGGATGAGGGGTAATGAGCCGTGCCTACACAGTTGGGGGCTATGCGTGAGTGGCGCAATATTGCGTTGGGGAACGGGTGAGTGTGGAATAGTGTGGAGTGTGGAGTGTGGGTGTTAGGAGAGCAGATCCAACAGGTCTGCACTTGATCTAGTAACTGTCCCCCTAAAAATAAATGTCCCCCTAAAACATACATCCAAAGGGAAAATTGTTTCAACAACCGGAAATGAATTTAAAGCGAAGGAAAGGTGGTGCAATGTTACCAAAAGGAGCAGTAAGTCTGGGGATTGGGAAGATGTCAGAATTCACAGAAGAGATAAGAGGTACCAAGAAATTGACAAGGAAATGAAAATAAAATGAATCCAGTGAAAACCTTATATATAAAGGTATCTGTAAAGGTTTTTGTAAAGGAAATTATAATGGGATGGTAGGAAATGGCAGGGAAATTAAACTTTTTGTGTTCATTTTCACAAAAGAAGAAACAAATAACCAGAGAGTATGATGAGCTAAAGGAAATGAATGTGATAACAAGGAACTGCAGGTACTGATTTATACCATAGATTGACACAAAATGCTGGAGTAACTCAGCGGGTCAGGCAGCATCCTTGGAGAACATGGATAGGAGACGTTTTGGGTCGGCACCTTTCTTCAGACTGATCGAAGGAGGTCAGGAAAGAAAGGTAGAAACGATGAGGGGTGAGACAGAGCATGGCAGGGAATAGATGAACACTGTTGATGGTATTATTTGATAGGCAGTTTGTTGGATAACAGTCAGAGATGAGGAGACAGTTATAGAGAGTCATGCAGCATAAAAAGTGGCCCTTCGGCCAACTCGCCTATGCTGACCATCATGCCCCATCTACATTTGTTCCACCTGCACGCTCTTGGCCCGTAACTGTCTAAACCTAACCTATCCATGCACCTTTCCAAATGTCTCTTAAACATTATGATAGTACGTGTTTGGGCAGCTTATGGCCCAGTGGTATGAATATTGATTTCTCTCACTTCAGGTAGCCCCGGCATTCCCTCTCTGTCTATCCCTCCCCCGTCCAAGTCGCAATAGCTTCTCATTTTCACCCTACAAACAGCTTGCAATGACCTGTTTCCTTTATAATCGTTACCTTTTTGCATATCTTTCATTCATTGTTCTTTATCTCCACATCACCGTCTATATCTCTCATTTCCCTTAACCCTAACCAGTCTGAAGAAGGATCTCGACCCGAAACGTCACCCATTCCTTCTCTCCAGAAATGCCGCCTATCCCACTGAGTTACTCCAGCTTTTTGTGACTATTTTCGGTTTAAACCCGCATCTGCAGTTCTTTCTCACACATACCTCCCCTGATAGCTCATTCCCATAAACCTACCACTCTTTCTGTAAAAAAGGTACCCCTCAGGTTCCTACTAAATCTTTCCCCCTCACTAAACCTTTGTGTTCTGGTTCTTGATTCCCCTATTCTGGCCAAAATATTCCTTTCATAATCTTGTACACCTCTAACAGATCACCCCTCATCCTCCTACGATCCAAGGAATAAAGTCCGATATCTAATTCTTAAAATTAGAAAATTCAATGTTCATACCATTGGGTTGTAAGCTACCCAAGCAGAATATGAGATACTGCTCCTCCAGTTGGTGTGTGGACTGGAGCCCACATTGGGAATACCAGATGCAGTAGATGAGGTTAGAGGAGGTGCATGTGAACCTCTGTCTCACCTGGAAGGACTGGATGGGTCCCTGGATGGAGAAGAGAGAGGAGGTATAAGGACAGGTGTTACATCTCCTGCCGTTTAGTTTAGTTTAGTTTAGTTTAAAGATACAGCGTGGAAACAGGCCCTATGGCTCACCGACCAGTGATCCCCACAAATTAACACTGTTATACACACACTAGGGACAATTTACCCCTATACCAAGGTAATTAACCTACAGTGGAAATAGATAAAATGGTAAAGAATGAATAACTGGATACTTAGAAAGCAATAATTAAATTTAGCAAAATCCACATTGAAAGAAAATCATGTTTGGAAATGATGGTTTTTAAAGCTGTCTCTTACAGAATTAATAAAAAATAACAGCGGTAATATGTATTCAGATATTCAGAAAGCATTTGATAAGATGTTATACAAAACATTATTAAGCAAATCTGGAGCACATAGGATTGACAATGATGGATTGAGGACTAGTTAATGGCACATGGAGGGAATGGAGGCATACAGATCACGTGCAAGCAGACAAGATTAGTTGAACGGCATCATGTCCGGCATAGATATTGTTCCAAAGGGCTTGCTCTTGTGCTGTACTGTTCTATGTTCTATGTTATGTTCTAATGGTGGAAAGAGGAGAATAGTACAAATTCATTTTTCAGATGGGAGGGCTATAATGCATGAGATGCTTGAACTCCAGCTATTCATAACATAAAGCCATAGAATCATACAACGTGGAAACAGGCCCTTTGGATCAACTTGGCCACACGAACCAACATGTCCGATCCACACCAGTATTACTTGCCTGATTTTGGCCCTTATCCCTCTAAACCTGTCCTATCCTAACCTGTCTAAATGTTTCTTAAATGTCACGATAGTACCTGCCTCAACTACCTCCTCTGGCAGCTTGTTCCACACACCCACCACTCTTTGTGTGTAAAAAGAATTATCCCTCAGACTCCTATTAAATCTTTCCCTCTTAACCTTAAACCTATGTCCTCTGGTTCTTGATTCCCCTACTCTGGGCAAAAGACTGTGCGTCGACCCCATCTATTCCTATCATGATTTTATACATCTCTATAAGATCACCCCTTTTCCTCCTGCGCTCCGGGGAATAGAGCCCCAGCCTGCTCAACCTCTCCTTATAGCTCAGACCCTTGAGTCCTGGCAACATCCTCCTAAATCTTCTCTGTACCCTTTCCAACGACAACATCTTTCCTGTAACATGGTGCCCGGAACTGAACATGATACTCTAAATATGGTCTCGCCAACGTCTTATATAACTGCAACTTCCATACTCTATACTCTGACTGATGAAGGCCAATGTGCCAAAAGCTTTCCTTGCTTTAAAAAACAAAACAGGGTTAAACATATAACAAATGATTTAGATAAACTCACTGTATAAAGCTAAGTAAGATTGTGCATTGAGAGGACGATGCAGAGAGGTTTCAAGGCTAAGTGAATGGATGAAAATATGTCAGATGGAATATTATGTGGAATGTGTGATGTTATCCACTTTGGTAGAAAGAATAGAAAGGCTGAGTATTTTTTTAAATGGTAGGTGATTGAAAAATATTGTTGTTCAGAAAGATCAGAGTGTCCTTGTACACAAATCACTGAAAGTTAATGTGTAGGAACAGCAAACAGTTTGAAAAGGAATATTATGTAGGTCGTTACTGCAAAAGGATTTTGAGAATAGGATTAAAGAAATTATACTACATTTACACAGGCCCTGATGAGATGCATCTGCAATATTGGGTTTGCTACCTAGGGAGGGGTACACATTCTATGGAGGGAAATGATGACGTTCACCAATTTGAATGCTAGGATCAGATGGGATGAGGAGAGGGCAATTAACTTTGAATAGGGTTACACTTACTGGGCCTAAACATTCTGGAGTTGAGAAGGAGAGGTTTAATTCACTGAAACCTACAGAATTCTTATGAAGCCTGACTTCCCAGTAAGCCCTGATGGCGCCGAAACAGAGATGGTCAAAAGCTTCAAATTCCGAGGCGTAAATATCACCAGCAATTTGCCCTGGACCAGCCACATTAAAGCTTTGGCCAAAATAGCACACTAATGCCTCAATGTTCTTAGTAGGCACAGAAAGTTTGACATGTCCCCAATCACCAACTTCTACAGATGTGACGTAGAAAGCGTTGTATCAGGATGCCTCACAGCCTGGTTTGAGAACAGCTCCCGCCAAGATCGCAAGAAATTGCAGAGTTGGGGACATAGCTCAAACCATCATGCAAATCAACCTCAATTGACTCCTTCTACACATCATGCTGCTTCAGCAAGGCCACCAACATAATTGAGGACCCTTCTCACCCTGGTCACTCCCTCGTCTGCCCTCTACCATCAGGCAAGATGTACAGAAGTTTGAAAACTCATACCTCCAGATTCAGGGAAATTTTCTTCCCAGCTGTTATCAGGCAACTGAACTGTCCTCTCATCAGCTAGAATGCAGTCCTGACTTCCCATCTACCTCATTGGAGACCTTTGAACTCTCTATATTCGGACTTTATCGGATTTTATCTTGCACTAAATGTATCCTTTATCCTTTATCTGTACACTGTGCCCATTTGAATGCAACATGTATAGTCTTTTCTTTGATTAGATAGCACGCAAACAAAAGCTTTCCACTGTATCTCAGTACAAGGGACATAATAAACTAAACTAAATTAAAGATGTAGGAATGATGTTCAGTGTGGCTGTACATCTAGAAAGTAAGGCTTCAGCCAAACAGGATTTAGAAGAATTTCTTCATCCGGAGGATAGTGAACCTGCAGAATGTGGTCCTTGCGAGGCTGTGAAGGCTTACACTGAGCTTATTCAAAGCAGAGGTTGATAGAATTTAAAGAATGCAAGGAAATCAAGGGATATGAGGATAATATGGGAAACTGACACTGAATACATGATTGTCCATAAACTTATTGAACGGCAGAGCAGGAGGGAGGGGCTGGATGGCTTCCACCTGCTTCTTATTTTTACTTTCAAAAATTCAATTAGGAACAGAGATTGCTTGTAATGCTGCAGGTCAGGCAGTTCTTGGAACGCAAAAAAACTCCATGAATTAAGGCGAATTAAGGAAAATCTTTTTACTATTAGAAATCTATCTATATTATTATGAAACTCTGATCTTGGATGTTTATGTCGTCCGTATTTGTTTGTTTGATTGTGTTTCACATCTCCTCAAAAACCGATGCACTAACGGTGAAATGTTTACATATTCCGGTAGAGATTTACCTCATGATCTCAAAAATCGCCTCATCTGAAAATTTGAATCATTATTTCCCAAGTTATTTCGTCAAATTCTTCACCTATCTGAAATCTTTTTTGAAGTTAACAAGCTGAAGCTAATGAGCTGATGACGTCACAATGACTCTGCTCCTCGCGGCCAGCTACACAGTTTTCAACGCGCAGCCTGCTGGCCACTGTTTTCCACAAGCTGCGAGTTACGTAACCCCCCCCAACTCGCAGTCGACTCCGCTGCTTTTGACCGTCCTCAGATTGCTCCCGCCCATGGCATACCTCGAGTCTCCGCTGCCCGCTCGCCGTGGGCCCCGCACCCTGCTCCTCGCACTCGGCCGGCTGTCACGCGGGTGGGTGGGCTTCCCCTCGCGGAAGCCACGATCGGCTGGCCCTCCGCTGCTTTTGACTGTCCTCAGATCGTGCATGCGGCCTCCCTCGAGTATCTGCTGCCTGCTCGCCGTGGACCCAGCAGCCCGCTCGCCGTGGGCCCAGAAACCAGCTCGTCGTGGGTCCCGCAGCCTGCCCGGCACCACTCCTCCTCTCCCCCCCTCCTCCTCCCCCCTCTCCTCCTGTCCCCATCCTCCTCTCCCCCTCTCCTTCTCTCCCCCCCCTCCTCTACCCCCTCTACCTCTGCCCCCTCCTCCTCTCCCCTCCCCTCTCTCTCCCCCTCTCTCCCCCTCTCTCCCCGTCTCTCCCCCTCTGCCCCCTCTCTCCCCCTCCTCTCCCCCTCCTCTCTACCTACCGCCTCCCCCTCCCTCCCCCATCCCTCCCCTCCCACCTCCCCTCCCCCCTCTACCCCCCTCTCTCCCCCCTCCTCTCTCCCCGCTCCTCCCTCTCTTCCCCTCCTCTCTCCCCCTCCCCCCCTTTCTCCCCCTCCTCTCTCTCCTCCTTCCCCATCCTCTCACCCCCCTCCTCTCTCTCCCCATCCCCCCTCTCCCCCTCCACCTTCACACCCATCTCCCCCTCCCCCTACACCTTCCCTCTTTCCCCTCCCCCTCTCCCCCTCAACCTCCCTCCCCTCCCCTCCTCTTTAACCCCCAACACCCCTCCCCCTCCCCCTCCACCATCCCCTCTCCACGCTCCCCCTCCCCCTCCCCCCCCCTGTGTGTGTGGGGGGTGGTTAGTGCGTGTGTGTGACGCCGCAGGCCAGAAATCATAACTGAGTAATTATGAAATATAAACAAACTACTCACAACATACCAGTACTAGCTGTTAAAAAAATATCTGGCTTTACTTCTGAAATAAACAGTCCAAATGAAAGCCCTTGTTTCTTAGGTTTACAAACATACCCGTGCCATACGAAGAAGGGTGAATTTGTGTCTTACATCTCAATTCACTCTGAAGTAAATTCTGAAGTATTCTGTTGTGCTGCAGCAAGCAAGAATTTCATTGTCCTATCTGGGACACATGACAATAAACTCTCTTGACTTAATTTGAAAAGATGAATACCTGCTTTGACCATAAACGTGCTGCATATACAACGCAAAGTTCACAATTTAATTGATTAGACCTTAAGGCAGCATATTATTTATTTTATTAGGATAATTAACATCTATAATGGAGAAGGAACTAGACTTTGCTCCAGAAAATGAACACATTGTTAACAGCGTTCCTGCATGCATTCAAGATTGAAATGGAATATTTAACGCAGTGGAGCTGCTTTTATTTCTGAGGGTTGCATCCGTGCATTAACGCTAGCTGTTAAGGTTCCTATATTAATTCCTGGTCACTTACAAGGGGCTGGGCAGAGCTGAACAAAAACTATTTCTGTATGGAAGTGAAACATGAAACACAGTTAATGGCACAAAATCATTGGTTTGTTTGAAACTTTTTTTTGACCCCATTGATGTTATCTGAGGATTTGACATAATCAAGAATAAACCTGAAATCCTGTCACTGCTGAGGGGAAATTTGGTCTGTAGATTGTTTATGCATGTCAACCAATCATATATAAGTTAGCATCACTAACCCCACCCCACTGTAACGTTTATACTAACAATTACTTCTGGCACTGCTCAGTTCAAGCAGCAGTTGGGATGTTCTGACAATTAACCATCCTCTATGCTGTTAAAGTCTCTATGCTGATTAAAGATGACTTTGTATTACATAGTGTGTATGACTCCTGTTTACACTCCTGTTTACATGGTGTCTAGTCTGGGTTGACCCACTTCCTCCTGTATATCGGTTTTTGTTTTCTTTTGTGAGTTTTTATTTTGTTTTGTGATGGCTTCCTCTTGTCGAAAGCCTGCTCCGCTTGTCTTTGATTCAGACATCGGTGAACGCTGGGCAACGTTTGAAATTGATTACCGACATTACATGAACATCGCACACCGAAATGAACCAGACGCTGTCAAAGCCTCCATTCTGCTTAATCTCGCGGGTCCAGATGCCATTCGACGATCCAGAACATTCCGATATGCTCCAGCCGTCCACGATGCCAACAACCAGGTAATTACCCCAGCTGAATCTGCTGACGACCCCAAATGTTTTGCTACGTAAATTTAGTCAGATCTGTGACTCCAATCACATTTTGGACAGGGCAAGGTTCTTCACTCGTCGACAGCTCCCTGGCGAATGAGTAGAGTAGTTTATCTCAGATTTGATGTATATGGCCCAGCGGTGCCGATTCGAAACTATGACTGACCAGTTAATGAGGGACATTTTAGTGACAGGTGTGAGCGACCAAAAGCTCAGAACTTCTGCGAAAGGCAGATTTAACCCTTGAAGAAGCTGCTCATGCTTGTCGCACAGCAGAATTTATTGACCCACTAGACAGTCCACACGGAACCGAAACCAAATCCATTAATCAGACAGGCCTCACCAGGCAGCGAGCACAGACAGATAACAGGCGATTTATGACCCAAGCAAGCCAGGCAGCTAACAGCGAGCCTCAAAAAAAAATCCTAATTGCAATTACTTGCACAACAGGCAATCGCCTCGTCCTGCATACAGGAAAGACTGCAATTATTGTAAAAAATTAAAAAATTAAACCACTTCGCAGCCGCCTGTCGGAGCATGGGAAGAAATCACCCAGTTCCAGGCCTAATCTCAACTTCTTGCAACGAGACGATAACAGTCTCATTCCTCCATACCAGCTCGATTCCGCGAAGATCCAACTGTTTACTCATTACTGCATGTTGTTGGCAAGAATTCTGATCCTACAGTACTGGTTTCTGTCAACAATGTCGGCTTTGAAGCAAAATTAGACACAGGTGCAAAAGTTAATACAATGTCAATCAACCTCTACAACAAGATAAGAATTAACGAGCCGCTGATTAAGGACAGCTCCAATCTGCATGCTTACGGAGGGGAGGTGCTGGTTCCACTGGGTAGAACCATTTTCAAATGTGTGCTGAAAAAACCCACAAGGAATCTGACCTTCTATGTTTTGAATTTCAATTCTGTGACTCTGCTGGGCAACCGTGCTTGTCAGGAACTGGGGCTGATTTCCTTTGACAAAATGGTCCATAAGCTGCTGATGTCAATGGACCCGCTAAAAGAATACCCAGATTTGTTCGATAACAAATTAGGCAAGCTGACCTACAAGATTTCTACGTACCCTAACATGCCACCTGTCGTCCGGGCGCCACACCGTTTGTCACTTGCCATGAAGGACAGGGTTGAATCTGAGCTGAAAAACAATGATGGAATGATGGAAAAACAATTATACAATGATGGAAGAGTTAAAAATGATACCTACATCTCATCCAGAAAAGAGAAAATGATAGAGCTGAATTTGATGGTCAAATTTTCTTTCTGTGAAAGAAAGGCACAACTTGGTAAAACAATTGTTTTAAATTACACCTCCAAGTGAGGACGTTGACATGTAAAAATTTATGGACAACATAAAAGGTAATGGAGTCGATGCAAACTATTCCAAATGTTGCCTTACCAATGTCTTGCACAGCTCTATCATGACATCCCAACTCCTGTACTCAATCTACTGACCAATGGAGATGATTGTGACAAACACCTTTTTTATCACTGTCTACCTGTGTCACTATTTTCATGGATCTATGTATCTGAATGCCTAAGTTTGTCTGTTCAGTAATACTTCCCATGATGCTGCTAGTTACTGTGCAAGTCCTGCCCTGGTTTGATTTATCAAAATACAACTCCTCTCATTTATCTGACGTAAGCTCTCTCTGCCATCCCTAGTCATATTGGCCCAGTTGATCAAGATCCTGTTGTAATCTTGGATATCCGTCTTTATTGTCTACAATGTTCGTGCCATCTGCAAATTTCTAACCATGTTCCCTGACGGCATGGTGGCGTAGCATAGAGCTACTGCCTTTCAGCGCCAGAAATCCAGATTCAATCCTGACTCTGGGTGTTATCTGTATGGAGTTTGTACGTTCTGCCTGTGACCTGCGTAGGTTTTCTCTGGCATTTTCCCCATATCCTTTGATCACGACAGCCCTAAGAGCTATATCTAACTCTCTGTTGAAAACATCCAGTGAATTGGCCTCCACTGCCTTCTGTGGCAGAGAGTTCCACAGATTCACAACTCTCTGGGTGAAAAGGTTTTTCCTCATCTCAGTCCTAAATGGCCTACGCCTTATTCTTAAACTGTGACCCCTGGTTTGGGCCTCTCCCCCAACATGGGGAACATTTTTCCTGCAATTAGCCTGCCCAATCCCTTAAGAAGATTCACTATCATCCTAAATTCCAGTGATTATAAGCCCAGTCGATCCATTCTTTCATCATATTCAGTCCCTCCATCCTGAGAATTAACCTGGTGAACCTGCGCTGCACTCCCTCAATAGCAAATATGACCTTCCTCATATTATGAGACCAAAATTGCACACAATACTCCAGGTGCGGTCTCACCAGTGCCCTGCACAACCGCAGTAGGACCTACTTGCTCCGACACTCAAATCCTCTTGCTATGAAGGCCAACATGCCATTTGCTTTCTTCACTGCCTGCTGTACCTGCATGCTTACTTTTAGTGACTGATGTACAAGGACACCCAGGTCTCAGTGCTCCTCCCCTTTTCCTAATCTGACACCATTCAGATAATAATCTGCCTTCTTGTTCTTGCCGCCAAAGTGAATAACCTCACATTTATCCACATTATACTGCATCTGCCATGCATCTGCCCACTCACCCAACCTATCCAAATCACCCTGCAGCCTTATAGTACCCTCCTCGCAGCTCACATTGCCACCCAGTTTTGTGTCATCCGCGAACTTGGAGATGTTACATTTAATTCCTTCATCTAAATTTTTAATATATATTGTAAATAACTGGGGTCCCAGCACTGAGCCTTGCGGCATCCCACTTGGAGCTTTTTGTGCAGTTTTAGTCTTCCAGCTAGAAGAAAGATTTTGTTAAGCTGGAAAGAGTGTAGAAAAGATTCATGAAGATGTTACCAGGGCTGGGGATCAAGTTATAAAGATAAGTTGAATAAGTTGTGATTATTTTTCTCCTGGGGCATCGGAGGCTGAGTGGTAGATGGCCGCAGCCATTTTTTCCAGAGTAGGTTGGATTTAAAGTGAGAGGAGAAAGATTTAAAATGGACCTGAGGGACAACCTTTTCATACAGAGGTTGATATGAAACGAGCTGCCAATGGAAGGCATAGAGCCAGGTACAATACAGTAACTACATTTAAAATACATTTGTACAGGTACATAGACAGAGAAAGCTTAGGGGGATAAAGGTCAAAACCAGGCATATGAGCTTAGCTTGGATAGACATCCTGGTCATCATGGATGAGTTGGGGCGGAGGGCTGTTTCCATGAATGCAGTTTAGAAAATGAGAGGTGATCTTTTTAAAGAGATTAATAGGGTACATAGAACTTAGAAAATAGAACAATACAGCACAGTAACAGGCATGTTGGTGCACAATGCCTGTGCCAAACATGATGCTAGGATTAAGTGATGTAACTTGCTAGCACATGATCCATATCCCTACATTCCCTGCATATACTGCATATGTGTCTTTCTGAAAACCTCTTACACACCACTATCGTATCTGCTACCACCACCACCCATGGAAGGATGCCGAGTGTTGTCTTCTTGAGATGAAGAGTCCAGAATCGGAAGTACTGCCTTAAAATTAGGAGTCAGCCTTTTGGACAGGGATGATTAAAAAAATTCTCTATGCAGAGACTTTTAAATCTTGTAATTCCTTCCCAAGGGGATGATAATGAGTCAAGGATGAGATCGATAGTTGTTTGGACACTACAGGAATTCGAGGTTAGTAGGATCAGATGGGAAAATTAAAGAAGTTGAGACAAGCTTACTGAATGGCCGAACAGCTGGGGGAAAATATGGTCGATTCTTCCTTTCATCTCTAGTGATCTTAGGTTCTGAATTACTAATTTAAGAAACATGGTTTTCAAACTGACTATCTGATTAATTAGAGAAAGAACATTTAATTTGTGTTCTTTGTTAACATTTATTTTTGTAGCTACACTTATGGCCCAGCATTACCAACGTAAACAGAATCAACACAAAGGATTTTCAGAAGGATTTAACAATGCAGAAAGCTTTGCTACTTCAGTGGCAGCTGTATCTACCAGCAAAATTGACAACAGTACCCTCTGGAGGAGGTGTCAGGTTTCAACAGCAAAGAGAAAGTAACTATAATTTGTGTTTAAAAAAAACCCTCTTTTAATCTGTTTGTGAAAATAAATCAACATGTTATTCCATTTCATCATTTCATTGGCGGTCACTCGAAACGAGTATGACTGTCCTCTCCATAGGGTCGTCTACTTGTGGGTCTGTAGAGGCCGATCCGCGATCCACACACCTTGGTGCAACGTGGGCAGTGGAGACTGGCGGTGGTTGGTAGTCGTCGATTCCCCTTCTCTCTCTCCTTACAGTGCTGTCACTATGTCTCTGCGACACGGCGTAGTTCCATTTCGTGAAGTGCAGTTCCTTCCTGCATGGATTTCCTCCAGGAGCGCCTGTCCAGTGCAATGTGCTCCCAGTTGCTTGATGTGATGTGGAATTTCTTCAAACTGTTCTTGATGTTGTCCTTGAAGAGTTTATTTGGCCCGCCGGGGGCTTGTCGACCTTCCCTTCTTCAATTGAGATTACAGGATTTGGTTAGGGAGACAAGTGTTGGACATGCGGATGACATGGCCAGTCCATCGAAGTTGGTGCTGCATTATTGTGGTGGTGATGCTGGTCATGTTGGCTTCCTCCAAAACTGACGTTGGTGCGTTTGTCCTCCCAGCTGATCCTCAGAATCCTTTGTAAGGGTCTTTGATAGTATTGTTCCTGGGCTCTCAGGTGTCGGCTGTAGGAGGTCCATGACTCGGCTCTGTAGACCTGCAGTTTTGTTTGGGCCTTTAGGTCTCAGTCTTCAAAGAGTCTGGCGTAGGCTCCGCTGGCACAACTCAGGCGATGGTCGACCTCAGAGTCGATGTCAGCTTTTTTATTTTTTTATTTTTTTTATTTTATTTTTATTAGAAGTACGGTAAGTTGCAATATTACACAACACATATGTCTTAATACATTTTTTGTACCGCTTCATTTTTTGAGCTTTAAGAAAAAGATAGAAGTAAGGAAAGTAAAGAAAGTGCGCAAGAGTCGTGAAGGTGCAGGAGAGTGTTGAGAAAAGAAAGCCCCTTAGAAAAGAAGTTAGAGAAGGAAGTAAAGAAAGAAAGTAGACCCTAGAAAAGATGGAAAAAGAAAGGAGAAACAATCGCTCTATTATAACATTAAACTCCGCAGAAAGGGGACCACCAACCAAGTCTGTTTTTGTTGTTGTTTTTTTTTACCCCCCGTTGCCAGATCCTGGTACCTTTTATTTATTTATTTATTTATTTATTTTTAAAATTACTATTGCACCTTATGCTTGTAATAGTTCCAAAAACGTCTTTTGGAAGTGGTCTGCTTTGCCTGCTAAGAGGAATCTCATCTCTTCCAGATGTAGTGTTTCAAACATATTTGATATCCACATTTTTATTGTAGGTGTAGGCGCATTTTTCCAGAATTTAAGTATGAGCTTTTTTCCCATTATTAGCCCGTAATTAAGTAAATTCTTCTGAAACACGTTTAGTTCAGGGTTACCTTCTGATATTCCAAAAATAATCCATTCTGGTTTTGGTACCAGTTTTATTTTAATTAATTTTGTAAAGATGTCAAATATTTCATTCCAGAATTTTTGTATTTTTGTACAAAGAACAAAAGAATGCGCTATGCTAGCTTCTTGACACAGACATTTATCACAGATGGGTGAGACATTAGGGAAGAGTTTATTTATTTTAGTTTTTGAATAATATAGTCTATGTAATGTTTTGAATTGGATGAGAGTATGTCGTACGTTGATCGAACATTTATGCACCTGTAGTAAGTGATTATCCCAGCTCTCTTTTGAAATTTTTATAGCTAATTCTTGTTCCCAGTCTCTTCTAATTCCATCAGTTGTGGGTATTTCTATGTTTAAGATGATGGTATATAAGTACGATATTAGATTCGCTGATTCCGCCTTTGTCTTCATTGCTTCATCCAGTAAGTCTGTAGGCATATTATGATAGTCTTTTGTGTATTTTTTCAGATACACGAATTTGAAGATATTTAAAATATTGATTATTTTTCAAATTATATTTCAGTTGTAGTTGTTGAAATGATAGTAATTTTCCCAATTCATACAGATCTCCGAGCGTTTTGATTCCTTTTTCCCATTGTATAAATGATTTGTCTATAATTGATGGTTTAAATGATGGATTATTAACTATTGGTATTAAAAGAGATAGGTTTCTTAATTTTAGATTCTGTTTTATTTGTTTCCATGTTCTAATTGTGCTATGTATAATTGGATTTTTATTATAATTTTTGTTATTCAGATGTATTGGTGAGAGGAGAGTCGCTCCTATATTACATGGAGAGCAGTCCTCTCTTTCCATTACAATCCAGTCCACCTGCTGGGCAGAATTATCCAGCAGGTGAATCATAGTTTTAATATTTACTGCCCAATTATAATACATAAAGTTAGGGAGCGCTAGACCACCCAACTCTTTTCGTTTATTAAGGTGTGCTCTTTGTATTCTATGGGATTTATAATCCCATATAAAATTTGTAATGTCTGAGTCCAATTTTTTGAAAAACTTTTTTGGGAGATATATAGGTATTGATTGAAATAGGTATAGGATTTGTAGTAAAAAGATCATTTTTATAGCGTTTATTCTGCCTATTAGGGACATCGGAAGTGTTTTCCAGAATTTAATCAAATTATTTAGTTTCTTAAGTAAGGGATTATAATTGGCTTTAAACATATCATGGTAGTTTCTAGTAATTTCAATTCCCAAATATTTGAATTTTTCTGTGGCTATTTTAAAGGGGAATTTCCGGAGGTGTGTTGAGTCTTTTGGTTTTATCGACATAATTTCACTTTTGTTCCAGTTTATTCTATATCCTGAGAAGGATCCAAAGTCCTCAATTAAATTTAATATGTTTGGTATACTAATTTGTGGTTTTGTGATGTACAATAGTACATCATCGGCGTATAAAGATATTATGTTATTTGAGTGTTTTGTATTATAACCATAAATATCCGGGTGTGTTCTTATTTTTTCAGCAAGGGGTTTAATTACCAAAGCAAATAACAGCGGTGATAGTGAACATCCTTGTCTATTGCCCCTTGATAATTCAAATTTTGTGGATAGTATATTATTAGTTAGTATTCTAGCCGTGGGTTTGTTATATAATAATTTTATCCATGCGATGAAGTTCTCTCCCATTTGGAATTTTTGCAATACTTTAATCATATAATCCCATTCTACTTGATCAAACGCTTTTTCTGCATCCAGTGAAATGATAGATAACTCTTGGTCATGAGATTTATGTGAGTGCATTATGTTAAGCAAGCGTCTCAAATTATTGAATGAGTGTCTCTTAGGTATAAATCCTGTTTGATCCTCATTTATTAATCTACTAACATACCTGCTTAGTCTTCTGGCTAGTGTTTTCGCTATTATTTTTTGATCCGTATTTAACAGAGCAATAGCTCTATATGATCCTGGTTCTTCTATATTTTTATCTTTTTTAAGTATTAATGTGATCGTTGATTCTGCTAATGTTTCAGGTAAGCTTTGCTCTTTAAAAGCATATGTAAGCGTGGAGTAACTATGTCGTAAAAGGATTTATAGAATTCATTACTGAATCCGTCTGGTCCTGGTGTTTTTCCGTTCTTAAGTGTGTTTATTGTGTCTTCTATCTCCTTAGAAGTAATTTGTGCTCCCAGTTCCTCTTGTTCCCTCAATTCTAATTGAGAGAGGTTACAATTATCCAGAAATTCTGAAACTTTATTATTGTCTATTGACGTTTTAGATGTGTATAGATTCTGGTATAAATTGAGCAAATCTTTTATTGATATCCTTGGGTAGTGTTAATAATTCCCCTTTATCTGATTTAATCTTTAGCATTGCATTCTCTTTTTCCCGTATTTTCAATTGGCGTGCTAGAAGTTTGTGGGGTTTGTCCCCGAATTCGAAATGTTCTTGTTTTGTAATTTGAAATAGTGTTATAACTTTCTCTGACAATAATTTGTTTAGCTTGAATTTCAATAGTAGAATTTTATTATGTTTATCCATAGTTGGATCTTTAGCATTATCTGTATCTAATTGTTTCATTTGTTCTTCTAAATGTCTTTGTTCGTTCTTATTCTTTTTATTTTGAAAAGCTTGAAATGAAATAATGACTCCTCTAATAAATGCTTTGAAGGATTCCCATAATAGCGTGGGGGATATATCTGGTGTATCATTTATCTAAAAAAATAGGTCCATCTGTTTTTTTAGATATATACTCCCTTGTGGGTCTTTTAAAATGTGCGAGTTAAACCTCCAGAACGATTTATTCATAGACATTCCTTCTAATTTTAAAACAAAAGTTAACGTAGAATGGTCTGAGATCGCATTGATGTGGTATTTAGGGTTCATAGTATGCGGAATTAATTTTGTATCCACTAGGAAATAGTCTATACGTGAGTATGTTTTGTGTACCGTTGAATAAAACGAATAATCCCTTCCCGTCGGGTTTGCAATCCTCCAAACGTCTGCTATATTTGTGTTTTTTATATATGTATGTAAGAGTTCACTGGTTTTAGATTTCATATTACCTCTTTGTTTTTGCATCGATTTATCTAGATAAGGGTCTAAAACACAGTTGAAGTCTCCTCCAATTATAACATTTTGATAATTAAATTCTGCAATTATATTCAAAATTTTATTGAAAAATTGAGGATTATCAAAATTGGGCGCATAAATGTTTACCAGCGTAATTGGCGTAGTATTGATCTCTCCTGTTACTATAAGGTATCTCCCTTCCTTATCTGATATAATATTCTTTGATTTAAATGGTATTCCTTTACGAATAATGATTGCAGTGCCTCTAGATTTGGAAGTGAATGAAGAGTGAAATGTTTGGCCTATCCAGTTCGCCCTCAGTCTCGTCTGATCTTGATGTTTAAGATGCGTTTCTTGTAGAAACGAAATGTCCGTGTTGTATGATTTCAACTGAGCTAGTATCTTGCCCCTTTTAATAGGTTCATTAATACCCCTTATATTCCAACTACATAGTGTGATTCCTCCCATTTTCTTTTGATTGTCGTCATGCATTTTTACCAATTTTAATGACCTTATTTATTGCGGTGCATCCATACCTCAGGACTCTGGTTATTTGGGGGGCGTTTATATTATAGACTTCTTTGGTAGCTCCCTTCTGCGATTTTCCTTGAAAAAAAACCACATAGATGTGACATATTGTGATTAAAAAAAAAAATAGAACAAGTAAATTTACAGTGTCTGAGTATTCAACACTGTAGTGAGTGTCCCACTCGTCTGTGGGATTCGACATCGATACAGCTTCCGGTGTAGATGTTATGAAGTTAGCCCCGCTGCCTTTATTACCCTAAACCTAGGGGGTCGGTACCATTTCCAAATTACTTCTATTTCACCCAGTTGCACTATATATATATGTTTCATTCCGACTTATCAAATCTAATCATATATTCAATTACATATATTCCTCACTCTTTATCTATTAACTATTTATAATCGATGTCAGCTTTTGAGGAAAGAATGCTGCCAAGGAAGGGGAAGTGGTCAACGTTTTCAAGTGTGGTGTCGTCCATTTTTAAAGTGGGCTGGGTAGATGACTGGTTGGGTGGAGGTTGCTGTAGGACCTGGGTCTTCTTGATATTCAAGACTAGGCTCCATACTCTGACACCATAGCACTAACCTTTTAAACTGTAGGTTTAGTAGGTCAGTAGGTGTGAGATAGTTTTGAAGAGTTGCGGATTATGAAGCCAGGGGGAGGAAAATATGGGGGGGGGGTGTATGGAGGGGAGAGATAAATGGGAATCCAGGTGGGACACAGGGGTGGGAAGGGGGGAGGGGCAAAGATGGGGGGGGGGGGGAGTAAGGGGGGGCATTAGTTAGAGGTTACCTAAAATTGGAGAATTGAATGTTCATACCGTTGGTTTGTAAGCTGTCCAAGCGTATTATGAGCTGCTGTTCCTCCGGTTTGCGCGTGGCCTCACTCTGGTAATGGAGGACAGGACGGCAAGGTTAGAATGGGATAGGAAGGGGAGTTTAAATGTTTAGCTAGCCACCCTCTTTCTCCCGCACACCCCAGCTCTTCCCTGTGCCCCATCTGCATTCCCACCTATCTTTTCCCTCCACCTTCCTCCTGCTGCTTTCTTCACCCTGGCTTCACAATCCACAACTCTTCTAACCTGTCTCACACCAACTGAACTTATCTCTGGCCTTTGTTCCAATCATCTGCCTGCCTAAAATACACCCTTGCCTGTGTCAACCCATTACGTGCCACGCTATGTCCTGCCTCTCCCATTTTCCAGCTTTCTTCTCCCACTCTGCAATTAGACTGAAGAAGGGTCTCGTCCCAAAATGTTCTACAGAGATGCTGCATGATCTGCTGAGTTACTCCAGCACTTTGTGTCCTTTTG
The DNA here is from genome assembly GCF_010909765.2 of Amblyraja radiata. Classification (NCBI taxonomy): domain Eukaryota; kingdom Metazoa; phylum Chordata; class Chondrichthyes; order Rajiformes; family Rajidae; genus Amblyraja; species Amblyraja radiata. The sequence continues at coordinate 51,882,233 of NC_045958.1, read as the reverse complement.
AGTATTAACCGGCATCTGCAGTTCCTTGTTTCTACAGGACAAGGTGGTTGAGGAGCGTCAAATATTAAAATGGAAACAATTTTTTTTTAATATATTTATTTTATTAGAAGCAATTGTACAAGAAGAAAGTAATCGACATAACAATTACACAATTTTCGTACAGCTTCAGTTTTAACATTTTATAAACTAATAAGTAAATCAGAAAAAAGAAAAAAGGAAATAAAATGGAAATGATTTTAATAGGGTGGAGGTCAAGATTGAATAAATGACGAACATGATGATGTTTTAACTCAAGGTGTGGTGCAAAATGACATGCAGACTCAAAAGATACATTATGGAGTGGTTCCAATGTCCAGACATACTGGCAAAGAGGGACAAAACATGGAGAATATGTGTAACACAGCTTTATGTGGTCCAAAAACATGATAGAAGAGAAGGAAGTGGCCTAGAAGTATAAATCATGTCATCATAGTGTACTGATAGAGTTACCCCACCTCAAGCACCAACCCAATTTCCAGTGGTTTGATGGTTATTAACAGCTGCTTTCTGAGAAGAATAGTAGTTAAAATCTAACAATGTTAAGGCGAGAAGACTAGAAAATGTCTCCAGAGAATAAGATGGATGGTCGTTGATCATTTTCCTGTAGCTGCTTTTGAGCAGTGGGATTGAAAACTTGACTTATTGTAACTGCAATATTTTCTGCAAAGCGGTACAAGTACCTTAGGTTTTCCCAGACAATCACCCGAGTGTGCGATTAATGCTGAAAATCAAATGACAAAAACTTGTAGTAGTTTTACTCTAATCCCTATCATGGGAAATGTCAAACATTAAGACCTGCAACTAATTTCATGTCCTAAATCAAATGGTCTATTTAATCAGTGTGTAGGTAGTTTTCATTGAACACTGTGTCCATGAATGCACTAAATGATTGCTCCTTTGTGCATTTTTCACAGTTTCAAGTGTTCATCCTTTCTTGCTGTTAGAATAGTGTGGACAAAAATGGCTAGAAGATAATACTCACAATCCTTTTGTGAAACAGCACAAATACCAATTGTGCATGAGGACAATAATTTTCATCCCAGGTTCATTGCCACATCACTATAACAGATGCTGAGGGTCAGAAAATATACCCTCATTTGAATTCACCGTTTTAATCTGTTTAAATTTTGGGTGAGCATGTTGTCAGCAGGTAAAGCTCAAGGCTCTGGAATTTCATCCCCAAGCTTCTCAATCACTGCCCATTTTGTGTTCTCATTCTTGCTCTCATTATAGCACAAATTTTTGCCAAACATTTAGACAACTGTCCAATTATGTCCTCATGAGGCCTGTGCCAATTTTTTATAATAGTTAATAACAGTTTTAGTTCATTGTTGTGTTATTTATCCCAGCTTGAGTGGGTACTGACTGCGCCATTGCCCTTGGTCATAATATCTTCCATCAGTGCTTCCACACCTCAAAAAAATGATTCCTGAAATAGACTCCCAAATTTCCTGGAATTTGATGGTATTTCCTGAAATTTAAGCCTTCCCCAACTGCGCATGTGAGTGCCACCCCAACTGCGCACGCGCGGATACCCGGCCCACTGCACACGCGCAAGGAGACAACGTCATTGTGCGTCCCTACCGTGTCACCGGCGCCATTTTAATTTGTGAGTGGCTGATGGGCCTCCTCCAACTGCACAGGTGCAGATGGTCGAACATTTTTTCCCCCACAAATCCCTTTGCGTCTCCCCGCGCGTGCGCAGTTGGGGCAGCAGTCGTACATGCGCAGTTGGTGGAGGCTTACCAGGCTGGAAAATTTCCCGAAATTTCCCGAAATTATTAATTTCCCTAAAATTACCCGAATTTTGGGTAATTTCCTTCAAAGTGGAAACACTGTCTTCCATAATCATTTTCTGGGATGTGGATGAAAGTGAAATGCACCATGACTAATATGGTTAAGCTTTGGACCGGAAACATCACCCATCCATGGTTTCCAGAGATGCTGCCTGACCAGCTGAGTTGCACAGGTCTTTGTGTCTTTTTTTTTTGTAAATCAGCACCTGCCGTTCCTTTGTAGGAAGGAACTGCAGATGCTGATTTACACTGACATAGACACAGGGTGCTGGAGTGACTCAGCGGGTCAGGCAGCATCTCTGGAGAAAAGATGATGTTTCAGGTTGGGACCCTTCTACAGACTGATTGTGGTGTGAGGGGACGACAAAGCTGGATGAGAGGAGGGCAGGACAAGCCTGGCGAGTGATAGGTGGATACGGGTGAGTTGTTTTGATTGGCAGAGGGTTGGACAAAGGCCAAGAGATCAAAAGATAAAATGTGTGACATTAGGATAGATGCATGAATTGTGAAGCCAGAGGAATTGATTGGTACAGGTGTCGAGGGTTATGGGGCGAAGGCAGGAGAATGGGGTTTGGAGGGAGAGATATATCAGCCATGATGGAATGGCGGAGTAGACTTGATGGGCCGAATGGCCTAATTCTGCTCCTATCACATGAGATGCGTTTCTGACATATACATGAGCTGCAGAACCGGCTAGACATGTTTCTGGCTAGACATATTTCATAATGCGTAGACATGTTCGGCTAGACATGTTTTATAATGCGTAGCCTATAGTTAACGCACGCAGTGTACAAGTACCACATACGTCGCGTTCTGCATGCACGTGCGCACGTATGGAATCATAGCCACGCTGCTGGCACGGGCTGCCCAAGCTCTACTTTTTGTCATTCTGGAATCCATAATTCACACCGACAGAGAGATAGGTTGAGGTGGAGATGGAACGTAGTGCATGGGATCAAGAGGTTAACATGGTCACAAAAATAATAGCACAACTAGCGGTTAAATTCTCATCAACCCTTCGACCAATGCTGCAGGAGAGAGGTCTTTCTCGACGGCGAGACGGTTAAAGACATGGCTGAGATCCACAATGAACCAGTGCCGTTTCAACAACTTGGCTGTTCTTCATGTCCACAAAGAACGCACATCTTTGGTAGACTTAGTCACAGTGGCAAATTAGTTTGTTTTGAAAAATGACAGTAGGAAGAGGAACCTCGGTGTATTCATCTAACAAAACTTCGTGGAAAACATGTAGTTTCATCAAAACTTAATTGGACCGTATCACGCTTCAAGTAAGTCCTTCACTCATTCTAATCTATATTTCCTCCTTTTTTAATTCCTTTTTACTCCAAACACGTACAGGTACAACTTGACGGCATTGCGTTGAAATGTATATTTCTAATGCATTTAAGATTTCTCGAAAGTCTTACTTTTTAAAAAGTATCGTTTCCACAAACATATACCATTTATTAATGTCATGGTTTGATGATTCTAAATTCAAATCAAAATGAAATATACATCAAAAGGCGAACGCATACTTTCAAAGTACTTGGATTTTTTCCCCGAGCAAAACATAATTTGTATGACTTTGCAAAATCAGGAAATGTTATGATTATTTCTTTCCCTTTTTCCAACTGCAAACAAAAAAAAATAGCACTTGAAATTATAACACATTTAAAAGTTTTTTTTGTCAAATTTTCTGTACCGTGGAAGGCACTGGCGTCGATCGGAGGAGATGGGGGACATATCCCCCCACTTTTTGAGGTGGGAGATGGCTTGCATTATTATCCCCCAGTTTTTGGAGGACGAGCAATTACTAAAATAATAGTCACCTGCTCCTATCTCTCATGTAGGCCCTACATTATCTTAGCAATACTTCAAACAACAAACATTGAAACCATACTTCTACAATGCACTAAAACATTATTTTAATACATCAAATTTCAAAAAGTCCCTGCGTGGGAGGGGGGTTGCCCACTTCCCACACCCTCCCCCCGAGGCCGATGATCAGTGATCGTTCAGCTTTCAAAACCACACCGCGGCCCCTGATAATAATAATAAATTTTATTTTCGGGCGCCTTTCAAATCTCAAGGTCACCTTACAAAGATTAAACAGAAGAGAAAAAAACCATATAGTCGGAGGAAAATAAATAATAAGGACATCATCAATACACAAATTAAAGATAGAAATCGCTCCAAAGACACAAAATCAAAAAATTAAAAAAAACACAATGTGAAGAGAGAGCAGCGGCAGCTAAAGCGCGCCAGCGTCCACTCTCTCTTCCGACAGCCATCTTGGACACAGACTAACAAAGTACCTTACACACAGAAAAATCATCCCCCCACAGTGGTTACCACTGTGGGGGAAGGCACAAAAGTCCAGTCCCCATCCCCAGTTCTCCCAAAAGTCAGGCCTATTAAGGCCACCGCTGTTGCCTCAACGGAGGCCCGATGTTCCTGGCCGTTCTAGCCGGGTGGTCTTGCCCCGGCGTCGGGAGAGTCCTCACAGCGGCTGGGCCACCTGGAACGGCCGCTTCCTCGCAGGGGATTGTCGGCTTCCGAAGCCGACAAGGACGCACCGAGTTGGAGCTCCCTGGCTCCCAATGTTAATGTCGGCACCGCCCGCTCCGCTCCGCAGACCTGCAGCCCGGAGGTGTTGCTCTCGGCGGTCCAGCTCACCGGAGCTCCAGCGTGTCGATCCAGCGCGGCGACCCAGGCAAGGCATCGCCCGCTCCGCTCTGCGATGGCGCTCCAGCGCTGTGCCGCCACCGAAGCCGAGGTGCTGGGCGGTCCCCACCAGGAAACGGCGCTCCAAGCCCGCTGGTAGGCCACGAGGACGGGTCGACGGGCAGCCCAGAGAAAAAGCTGCCTCACCGACCAGGTAGGGACCTAGAAGTAAAGTTACCTCCTTCCCCCCACAATAAGAAGTCCATTTCTCCGAAAAAACGACGAACAAAACTAACTAAAAACTGAAAAAAATGAAGTAAACGGACGGCTGCTGGTTAGCAGCCGTTCCCCAAGATGGCTCCTCCTATGATACAAAAGACACAAAGTGCTGGAGTAACTTAACGGGTTAGACAGCATCTCTAACAGGGATAGGCAACGTTTTAGGTTGGGACCCTTCTTCAGATCTTCCCTCATTTGAAGTAGGGTCCTGACCTTAAATGTTACCTATCCATGTTCTCTAGAGATGTCTGACCTGCTGAGTTACTTCAGTATTTAGTGGGTTTTTTTTTGGTAAACCAGCAACTGCAGTTCATCGTATTTTGTCTTTGGGCGTACAATAAATGCTTCTACAATAATTAATTCTCAGTATTTCCAAAAAGGACAACTGATTTCTGATCACTGGACCTGGATTAGTTGCATTTCAAAGGTTCAAAGGTTCAAAGGTTATTTTATTAGTCACATAAACCTAGGTGTAGTGAAATTCTTCTTGCCATGCAGCACATAAAGAAAGAATACAGTCATAACAGTAATAAAGAAATTTAAACATAAAAACATCCCCCCACAATGGTTCCCATTATGAGGGAAGGCACAATGTCCAGTCCCCATCCCCATGTTCACCCATAGTCGGGCCTATTGAGGCCTCCACAGTTGCCTTTACGGAGGCCCGATGTTCCAGGCCGTTCTCGCCGGGTGATGGTGCTCCGGCGTCGGGAGAATCTTCTCGGCGGCATGGGAACCCTGGAACTGCCGCTTCCTTACTGGAGACCGCGGCTTCCGAAGCCAACAAGGCCGCGCCGGATGGAACTCCACCACTGGCGATCTCATCGAGAGATCCCAGGATCCCGATGTGAAAGTCAGCGCCGCCGCCCGCCGCTGGCGGCACCACAGTCCCGCAGCTCCGCGATGTTTTTCTCGGCGGTCTCAGCATTCCGGAGTTCCAGCGCGGCGACCCGGGCAAGGCATCGCCCGCTCCGCAATAGCGCTCCAGCGCTGTGCCGCTGCCGAAGCCGAGGTTTTGGGCGGTCCCCGACAGGAAACGCCGCTCCAGGCCCGCTGGTAGGCCGCGAGGACGGGTCGAAAATGCAGCCTGGAGAAAAGCTGCCTCTCCGACCAGGTAGGGACCTTGAAAAGTAGTTTCCCCCTTCCCTCCTCCCCCCCACATAAAAATGACTAAACTCCAAAAACAAAACACTAAAACTCGCTAAAAATAAAAAAAAGAGTGAAAATCTAACAGCTGCAGGCTGGGCAGCCATACCACACAGGACGGCGCCCCCTTCCCGCCCCCATTTGATTCCTCTCTAGGTCAGGTGGCTCATTAATTTTTCGTCAAACGGGGATAACTGGCACCAAAGTTGGTACATTGATGAACTTCCAAAGAGCCCACTGCGACAGGAACATAGAGCATTCTAACACCTTTAGAAATGACTACATTTTCCACCACTCATTTCTCTACCATTAACCCCGATGACAAGCACAGGGGAAATCACATCAACACTTTTTTTCTACTTATTCACTTCAATAGATTACCAGTGAGGTAATTATGAGGCAAAATGAGGGCAAGGAAATTCTTGCAGAGGAAGGTGGAGGGAAAAATCAGAAGTGTGGTTAGCAAAAGTCATTCACATACATACATGCCAGGAATTAATTAAAGAGTAGCAACATTGGCAAACAACTCTAATGTACATTTGGAACAATTTTACCAAGTAGAAAATTATATGTTTAAACTGTTGGGTATAAAAATACATAAATATTTTGTTCAGTCTCTAAAATTTTGGTTTGATTGATTATTTGTACTCTGTGGGACATGTTAGGTTGAAGATAGACACAAAATGCTGGAGTAACTCATCGGGTCAGGCAGCATGTCTCGAGAAAAGGAACAGGTGACGTTTCGGGTCAAGGTCCTTCCTTAGAATGGTTGCAGGGGGAGAGAAGAAAGCTGGAAAAGGGGGGAGGCAGTACAAAGTGCGGCAAGTAATATGTCGACACGGGTGTCGTTTTGGGTCGGAGCCCTTCTTCAGACTGAAAGATAAAGGTCGGGACATCCGGTGGCGCTGTTGCTAGCTGCCTCCGCCCACGGTCTGGCTGTCTTTTTTCATTTTGTTATGTTTAGAGTGTGTTTTTTTAGTTTTTTAGTTTTTTTTCGGTATTTTATGTGGGGGGAAGCGGGTAGGGTAAGGGGGACGCCATCCTTCAGTCGCTTCCTGGCGAGGATGCGGCTATTATCTGAGTCGCGTCCTCGCCCCCCCCCCTCGCGGCCTACCAGCTGGATTGGCGCACCCTTTCCTGCCGGGACCGGACCAGAGCTTCAGCAGCGGCGGTGAGGCGCTGGAAACATCGCGGAGCGGGCAAGGCCTTCCTGGGATCGCCGCTTGGAGCTGGGCCGCTGCTCCAACATCGCGGAGCTGTGGGTGCGGAGCTGTGGGTATGGAGCTCCCAATGCGGGCGGCGCTGACTTTAACATCGCGGAGTCCTGGGACCCTTTGCTGGGGGTCGCCAACGCGAATCTCCGCCCAGCGCGGCCTGTGGACATCGGGAGCGGCGGAATCCGGTGGAAGGTGGCCGACGAGAGGTTCCAGGCGAGAGGGCATGAACATCGGGCCGCCCATAGCGGCGACTGCGGTGGGCTCGGGAGGCCCCGACCACAGGTGAACATTGGGGCACATCGGCGAGGAGGTTGACTGGACTTTGGTTCCTTCCCTCACAGTGGGGAACTTTGGTGCCGCTGTGGGGATGTTTGTGTTGTGGACTGTTGTGTTCTGTGTTTTGTGTTTTTTTAATTTTATTTTTTTTGTATGACTGTAAGGGAAAAATAATTTTGTTGTCTCTTCATTGAAAACAATGACAATAAATTAAATTAAATAAATTATATGGAAAAAGTCAGGGGGGAGGATTAGATGCGAAAAAAGGCCAGAACAAATCTGAGTAGGCACCAGATGACCTCTGGAAAGGTGGAGAAGGGACATGTTAGCTTCTTGTTTTAGACTGATTTGTTTAAGGTCCTATTACCAGTATTTACAGAAATAGGACCTTAAACAAATCAGTAAGGGACACTCAGAAGCAAACAGGAATGGGAAACGTCTGAAATGACTTCCATTACAACAATGTGTGACATTTCAATGTTTAACAGGTGCAAGGTAACAAGTGAAGTGGATCATGTCTGAGGGTAGATCTGTATTTCTGATGAAGTATTTCTTTTAACTTCCGCACATTCAAAATCAGGAATGCAAATAAGACCTTTGGAATTACCCTTCAGGTGACAACATCTGGGCAAAGAACCAAACATTGTAAATATTTGTCATTTAAATGTTTTTGTTTCGCAAAACTTTTGGACAGAATTTTGATTTCCTTGGAATTTCGGAAAAGTACTTTAGTGAAGACATTTAATGCTTGTAAAATATTCTACAAATCTGAAAACCATTAACAATAAGTAAAGTTTTGATGAATGTGTGTAATTGTTCATTTTAATATATCCAGTTCCATATGCCTCTGCATTACTTAGAAACCTCTTCCAGTAACTCTTCTTTTCTTTCTCATGCTTGATGCCTGTTGTGCTTGTGTAATTTGTCATGGCCCAATATCTTGCTGCGGCTGTCAATAAAAATTACTCAGGTAATTATTATTCCTTGGAACATAACATATTTGTTTTCTGAATATGTTACATAAAGATATGATGTAAATAACTATTTGGAGATGGCACCAAAGCTTTAAAGGACCAACAGGAAGAAACAGCACATTGAGAAGATGTGTTTGATTCCCCAATTGAAAAAACTTCCTGGGATAGATTGTTCTTCTGTGGCTGAAGGGAAAATTTTACAGGGAAACTTTTCTTACACTGTTCCTAAACAATCCTTTATTTTTTATTATATCATCTATTGAGTATTATACCAGGGCTCTCACTTAACTTTTTTCCCCTGTTGCCAGCCGGGCAACCTAGGCAGCTTTTTAGTTTGCCAAATGACAGTTTAGGTGGTCATTTAAGACGGCTTGCATGACGCGTGCGATAATGTGCTCGGACGAAGTGCGTAGTTACCAGTCGTAATTATGCTCAATGAAGCATTCACATATTTTTGCTGCTTCAAATAAAGTCACAAACTAAACATATTCACCAATCAAGACATGATATATATCACAATGACATGCAGCAAAATTATAATACAACTCAACTCTTTTTACACATTGCAATATTTACATTAATGCAATTTATTTTAGTTCTTTCCACTTTCAAACAAAAATGTGGTTGGATTATTCAGCGTTTGATCAACCTGTGTCAATAAACCCTGGACCATGGTAACATATATGCTTAACCATGCACACTACAGATTGATGCAAGCATGTTTTCTGTGAAGGACTGAAAATTACCATGACATGGCCGTAACATGGGGGTCGTTGCTATTGGTACAGAAACACTCTCACTTCCCACATAATTTATCCATAACAAAATATACAGGTTGCAAGGAAATTTCTAAAGGCATTTTATGATAATAGCTGTTAAATCCGACTATACCCATCTGACAGGTTAAACATTAAACTAACTGACAAGATGATGGCCAAAGAACATAACTGCAGCAAATGTTCTTTTGGTAATATGTTTAAAGGTGTCAAAACGCCACCTTACCGGAGATTCAGATGAGATGTACGTGTTGTGAACAGCAATGAAGATACCCAGTTTAGATGCACCAGATTAAAAAAAATTATTGATAAACGCTGTTTCCATCATTCCCACTTCAGAATTAACGTTAAAATTTCGACTGAAATATCCCCTGACCAAATTTGTGATGTATATGGCCGACTGTAGAAGTAAAACCTGGATAAATCCAACGTATAGTTGTGAATGTTGCTTATTAAATAACTACAGTACTGATACTCCATATTCAGAGCATTGATTTGCCGTTAAAATGAATTCTGTAACAACGTGTCAACGGTAGCAGTGACAATCGAACACTGCAGTTTTAATGTTTTACGTGTTCACAATTTAATTAATCCATCTTTATGGACTAAAACAAATAATAAAATTGTGAATTAAAACACATTTGATTGCATTTTGTTATCAAACATAGTCAATGTTCGCTCTGAAGACATTTCCAGCACAATAGGGTCAGGGAGGAGGGTGTGTGAATCAGTGTGGGGTTGATAGATGGCCAGGGGGGCGGGGGGGGGGGGGGGGGTTGGGGGTTGAGAAGGCAATCGGTGCGGAATGGGTGGATTGAGGCAAGTGAATTAGTCCATGTTGGTTGGAGTATGTAAAATTGTGAGGGGAGAGCACGGGGGATGTCAGTGGTGTTGAATGGGGAGGGATCAGTACGGGATGGATGGAGGGGAACAGTACAGGATGAATGGGTGGATCAGTACAGGATGAATGGGGGTCGACAAAAATGCTGGAGAAACTCAGCGGTTGAGGCAGCATCTTTGGAGCAAAGGAAATAGGCAAAGTTTCGGGTCGAGACCCTTCTTCAGACTGTTCCCCCCATTCTTCTTGAATGGGAGGGTCAGTACAGGATGGATGGGGGGGGGGGGATCAGCGCAGGATGAATGGGAGGTTCAGTACAGGATGAATGGGATGGGGGGTCAGTACAGTGTGGATCGGAGGGTCTGTGCTGGATAAATGAGGGGATCAGTACTGTATGAATGGGGGGTTCAGTAAGAGATGAATGGGGGAATCAGTAAAAGATGAATGGGGGAATCAGTAAAAGATGAATGGGGGATCAGTACAGGATGAATGGGGGGATCAGTACAGGATGAATGGGGAATCAGTACAGGATGAATGAGGGGATCAGTACAGGATGAATGATGGGATCAGTACAGGATGAATGGGAAGGATCAGTAAAAGATGAATGGGAGGATCAGTAAAAGATGAATGGGCAGATCAGTATAGGATGAATGAGGGGTTCAGGGCAGGATGAATGAGGGGATCAGTGCAGGATGAATGGAGGAGAAGTGCAGGATGGATGGGAAGGGGGATAAGTACAGGATGGATTGGGGGACCAGTGTAAGATGGATGGCGGGTGGCAGCAGAATCAATGTGAGGTGGATAGGGAGATCCGCGTTGGATGAATAGGGGGGAAGGGGGGGGGGGGGGGGGTTGATGGGGAGGGGAGCACAGGGGATGTCAGTGAGGACCGAATAAAGGCGGGAATGGGGATCAGTGCGGGATGGAGAGTAGGGGTCCCAGGATAAGAGGGGTGGAGGGGGGCGTACAAGAGAGAGAGAGAGAGAGAGAGAGAGAGAGAGAGGGAGAGAGGGGACGAGGTGGGAAGGAAGGAAGGTCAGCGCTCCTCGGAACACATCGCCCCGCTGCCTTGGCCGTCCCTGTCCACCGCCAAGTGCCGCCGCCAAAGGGGGAGGCAGTTGGGATCTCCTCGCCACCGCCTCCCCTCCTCCGCCAACCAACAGGAAGGTGCGGGGTCAAGCGCTGCAGCTGCTTCAGATGGCCGAAGGAGGCCTCCCCTCCCTCTCTCCTCCCGGCCTTGGCGGGAGGGTTTGTTTTGAAAGCGTCGTTGGCAGAATGGCAGGCAGCGGCCACTATCAGGGCAGGCGGGGTGCGGGAGGTGAAGATGGAGCCGCTGTCACGGCCGCAGTCGCAGCCGCTGCTGGTGCTGTTCGGGGCCCGTCATTCGCTCAGACTCTTCGTCACCACACATCTAATATCTTTGCCCCGCACTAGAGCCATCGCCGACACAAAACGTCACGTTCCTTTTCTCCAGAGATGCTGCTTGACCCGCTGAGTTACTCCAGTTTTTTGTGTCTATCTTCGGTATAAACCAGAATCTGCAGTGCCAAGCCGGGCAAAATGACTCGGCTTTTAGGTTGCCCTGCGGCACTTTGCGTGGTCATTGGCACCCGGGCAACCGTTAATTTCGAGCTCTGCCCGCATTGTGTTTACAGGACTGTGGTGCTGCTGCTGCTGGTAGGAGTTTCATTGGGACATGTGGCAATAAAACACTCTTTATTTCTCTCTTTCTCTATCTTCCCTCTATTCAGTTCTGATGCAAGTACTTGATCCAAAACATCAACAATTTTTCTACCTCCATAGATGCTGCTTGACCAACCGCATTCTGCCAACATCTCCAAGATGCGCACCATTCTGACTTGAAAATGTAATAGCATTTCTTCACTGTCACAGGGTTTAAACCCAGGAATACTCTATTCAACAGAACTTAGGGGTGCATTGTTAGAAGGAGAATCACTGTGGTTCAAGAGGACAGGTACATGGATAGGAAAGGTTTAGAGGTATATGGGCCAAACACCATGCAGGTGGGACTAGTGTAGATGGGGCATCTTGGTCGGCATGGGCAAGTTGGGTGGAAGGGCCTGTTTCAGTGCTGTATGACTATGACTGCGATCAGTGACAGAAATCGCTATCACAACATGGAGGGGACCGGGGGACAGGGGACACACAATTTCTTGGTGGCCGCACGCGCATGCGCACATTCACACACACACGCGAGGCATCGGAAGCTTCAGCCGTGTGCCCAGTGAACGGTAATTAGCTCGGGATTCTTCCAGTTTCCAGCCCCGCGACGTGGATGCTTCTACTACAGGGCTGTTACCGTTAGAATGGGTCAATTAGTGCAAATCTGTACCACAGATTTAAAAAAAACACTGGACATCATGCTGGACAAGCTGCTTGAATGTGTCCTGTCCTATATTAGAGGCCCGGGGAGCCGTTGGTGCAAGGAGGAGTTACCTGGAGCTGTGAGTATAAAAACAGCGCGGGGCTTGCTTCTACAGAGGCCCGGGGAGCCGTTGGTGCGAGGAGGAGTTACCTGGAGCTGTGAGTATAAAAACAGCGCGGGGCTTGCTTCTACAGAGGCCCGGGGAGCCGTTGGTGCGAGGAGGAGTTACCTGGAGCCGTGAGTATAAAATCCAGCGCGGGGCTTGCTTCTACAGAGGCCCGGGGAGCCGTTGGTGCGAGGACTGGTTACCTGGAGCTGTGAGTATAAAATCCAGCGCGGGGCTTGCTTCTACAGAGGCCCGGGGAGCCGTTGGTGCGAGGAGGAGTTACCTGGAGCTGTGAGTATAAAATCCAGCACGGGGCTTGCTTCTACAGAGGCCCGGGGAGCCGTTGGTGCGAGGAGGAGTTACCCAAATCTGCAACGTTCCATCTCACTTCCAGAGAAGGAGTCTGGTGGAAGCCTCTGATTGGTGGAAGAGGACCAGAGGAAGCAGCTGATTGGGTGCAACACCGGGTTTACATTTCTGCTTTCAGGTTAAGGATTCTGGGAGTTAAGGATTCTGGGAGTTAAGGCCCAGGAGCCGTTACAGAGGGAGGAGCGACATCCGTGTGGTGAGTGTAAAACCCATCGCGGGGTTTGTTTCAACAGAGGCCCAGGAGCCGTTACAGAGGGAGGAGCCAAAATCTGCAACGTTCGATTCGCAGATCACACTTCAAATTAAGGGGGCTGGTGGAAGCCTCTGATTGGTCGAACGGACTAGAGGAAGCAGCTGATTGGCTTGTATCCCGGGTAAGGCTTTATTGTATTCGGATAAGGGGGAGAATGAGGGCCAGGGCAGTTTACTGTTCTGGATGTCAGATGTGGGAGGTCATGGAGTCTGAGTGCCCTCCAGACGTCCACATCTGCGCCAGGTGCGTCGAGATGGGGCTCCTAAGGGACCGTGTTAGGAACCTGGAGCAGCAACTCGATGACCTCTGTCTGCTCAGGGAGAGCGAGGAGGTCATAGAAAGGAGTTACAGGGAGGTGGTCGCTCCAAGACCACGGGAGACAGAAAACTGGGTCACAGTTAGGAAGGGAAATGGGCAGAGGCAGGGACTGGTGAGTACCCCGGTGGCTGTACACCTTGAAAATAAGTACTCATGTTTGAGTAAGGGTGGGGGAGACAGCCTACCTGGGGGCAGCGACAGCAGCCGGGCCTCTTGCACAAAGACCGGTCCTGTTGCTCAGAAGGGTAAGGAAAAGAAGAGGAGGGCAATTGTAATAGGGGACTCTATAGTCAGGGGGTCGGATAGGCGATTCTGTGGACGCAGGCAGGAGATGCGGATGGTAGTTTGCCTCCCTGGTGCCAGGGTCAGGGATATACCAGGTGCCAGGGTCAGGACTGGAAAGGTAACAATCTCAGGATTACTGCCTGTGCCACGCGACAGTGAGAGTAGGAATGGAGCGAGGTGGAGGATAAATGAGTGGATGAGGGACTGGTGCAGTGGGTATGGATTCAAGTTTCTGGATCATTGGGACCTCTTTTGGGGAAGGTGCGACCTGTACAGAAAGGACGGGTTGCACTTGAACTCGAGGGGGACCACTATCCTGGCGGGGAGATTTGCAAAGGCTACTGGGGAGAATTTAAACTAGTATGGTTGGGGGGAGGGACTCAAATTGGGAAAGCTAGCAGTCAGTGTGTGAGGCAGGAGGCAGAGAATGGTAGCACTCTGACCCAAAATGTAGGGGAGAGAGAAGAAAAAGACAATAAACAGAGAATAAGAGAGGGTGGGTTTCTTAAATGTGTATATTTTAATGCTAGGAGCATTGTAAGAAAGGTGGATGAACTTAGAGCCTGGATTGACACCTGGAAGTATGATGTTGTGGCGATCAGTGAAACATGGTTGCAAGAGGGCTGTGATTGGAAACTAAATATTACAGGATTTCGTTGCTTCAGGTGTGATAGAATTGGAGGGGCAAGACGTGGAGGTGTTGCATGGCTTATCAGGGAAGATATTACAGCAGTGCTTTGGCAGGATAGATTGGAGGGCTCGTCTAGGGAGGCTATTTGGGTGGAACTGAGAAATGGGAAAGGGGTAGCAACACTTATAGGGGTGTATTATAGACCGCCAAATGGGGAGCGAGAATTGGAAGAGCAAATATGTAAGGAGATTGCAGATATTAGTAGTAAGCACAAGGTAGTGATTGTGGGAGATTTCAATTTTCCACACATAGACTGGGAAACACATTCTGTAAATGGGCTGGATGGGTTGGAGTTTGTAAAATGTGTGCAGGATAGTTTTTTGCAGCAATACATAGAAGTACCTACTAGAGCAGGGGCGGTGCTGGACCTCCTGTTAGGAAATGAGATGGGTCAGGTGGCAGAGGTATGCGTTGGGGAACAGTTCGGGACCAGTGATCACAATACCATTAGTTTCAATATAATTATGGAGAGGGTCAGAACTGGACCTAGGGTTGAGATTTCTGATTGGAGAAAGGCTAACTTTGAGGAGATGCGAAAGGATTTAAAAGGAGTAAATTGGGACAGTTTGTTTTATGGGAAAGATGTGGAAGAGAAATGGAGGACATTTAAGGGTGAAATTTTAAGAGTACAGAATCTTTATGTCCCTGTTCGGTTGAAAGGAAATAGTAAAAATTGGAAAGAGCCATGGTTTTCAAGGGAAATTGGACACGGTTCGGAAAAAGAGAGAGATCTACAATAATTATAGGCAGCATGGAGCAAATGAGGTGCTTGAGGAGTATAAAGAATGTAAAAAGAATCTTAAGAAAGAAATTAGAAAAGCTAAAAGAAAATATGAGGTTGCTTTGGCAAGTAAGGTGAAAGTAAATCCAAAGGGTTTCTACAGATATATTAATAGCAAAAGGATAGCGAGGGATAAAATTGGTCCATTAGAGAGTCAGAGTGGACAGCTATCTGCAGAGCCAAAAGAGATGGGGGAGATATTGAACAATTTCTTTTCTTCGGTATTCACCAAGGAGAAGGATATTGAATTATGTGAGGTAAGGGAAACAGAAACACAAGTAGAGTAGCTATGGAAACTATGAGATTCAAAGAAGAGGAAGTACTGACACTTTTGAGAAATATAAAAGTGGATAAGTCTCCAGGTCCGGACAGGCTATTCCCTAGGACATTGAGGGAAGTTAGTGTAGAAATAGCAGGGGCTATGACAGAAATATTTCAAATGTCATTAGAAACGGGAATAGTGCCGGAGGATTGGTGTACTGCGCATGTTGTTCCATTGTTTAAAAAGGGGTCTAAGAGTAAACCTAGCAATTATAGACCTGTTAGTTTGACGTCAGTGGTGGGCAAATTAATGGAAAGGATACTTAGAGATAATATATATAAGCATCTGGATAAACAGGGTCTGATTAGGAACAGTCAACATGGATTTGTGCCTGGAAGGTCATGTTTGACTAATCTTCTTGAATTTTTTGAAGAGGTTACTCGGGAAATTGATGAGGGTAAAGCAGTGGATGTTGTATATATGGACTTCAATAAGGCCTTTGACAAGGTTCCTCACGGAAGGTTGGTTAAGAAGGTTCAATTGTTGGGTATTAATGGTGGAGTAGCAAGATGGATTCAACAGTGGCTGAATGGGAGATGCCAGAGAGTAATGGTGGATGGTACACAAAATTGCTGGAGAAACTCAGCGGGTGCAGCAGCATCTATGGAGCGAAGGAAATAGGCGACGTTTCTGGCCAAAACCCTTCTTCAGACTGATCAATGGTGGATGGTTGTTTGTCAGGTTGGAGGCCAGTGACTAGTGGGGTGCCACAGGGATCTGTGTTGGGTCCACTGTTGTTTGTCATGTACATCAATGATCTGGATGATGGTGTGGTAAATTGGATTAGTAAGTATGCAGATGATACTAAGATAGGTGGGGTTGTGGATAATGAAGTAGATTTTCAAAGTCTACAGAGAGATTTATGCCAGTTGGAAGAGTGGGCTGAAAGATGGCAGATGGAGTTTAATGCTGATAAGTGTGAGGTGCTACATCTTGGCAGGACAAATCAAAATAGGACGTACATGGTAAATGGTAGGGAATTGAAGAATGCAGGTGAACAGAGGGATCTGGGAATAACTGTGCACAGTTCCCTGAAAGTGGAATCTCATGTAGATAGGGTGGTAAAGAAAGCTTTTGGTGTGCTGGCCTTTATAAATCAGAGCATTGAGTATAGAAGTTGGGATGTAATGTTAAAATTGTACAAGGTATTGGTGAGGCCAATTCTGGAGTATGGTGTACAATTTTGGTCGCCTAATTATAGGAAGGATGTCAACAAAATAGAGAGAGTACAGAGGAGATTTACTAGAATGTTGCCTGGGTTTAGATTAGATTAAACTTTATTAATCCCCTTATTCAGGGGAAATTCTGATGTCCTTGCAGCACACTAATAAAAATACAACATAGCATTCAAAAAGAAGTTCAACACAAAAACATCCCCCCACAGTGATTCCCACTGTGGGGGAAGGCACAAAGTCCAGTCCCCATCCTCTTGTCCACCCAAAGTCGGGCCTATTGAGGCCTCCACAGTCGCCGCCACGGCGCCCGATGTTCTCGCCGGGTGATGGTGCTCCGGCGTCGGGAGAACCCCCAGCGGCTTGGGGTGCCAGGAACGACCGCCTTCCCACCGGAGACCGCGGCTTCCAAGCCAACAGACTGCGCCGGACGGAGCTCCGCACACTGGCGATCTCAGCAAGAGATCCCAGGCTCCGGGATGTAAAGTTCAGCGTCGCAGCTGGCCGCTCCACAGAACCGCGGCTCCACAATGTTCTCATCGACGGTCCCAGCATACTGGAGTTCCAGCGCGGCGACTCAGGAAAGGCATCGCCCGCTCCGCAATAGCGCTCCAGCGCTGCGCCGCCGCCAAAGCCGATGTTCTGCGCCGCCACCAAAGCCGATGTTCTGGCCAGGTCCCCTCAGGGAAACGTCGCTCCAGGACCCGCTGGTAGGCCGCAAGGACAGGTCGAAGTCGCTGCTCGGAGGAAGGCAACCCCTCCGACCAGGTAGGGACTCGAAAAGCAGTTTCCCCCTTCCCCCCCACCACCCCCCACACATAAAAAGATTAGGCCCCCTGACTGTACACTTCACGAACTAAAAATAATAAAAAAGAAGGGAAAAAAACGGACAGCTGCAGGACAGGCAGCCGTTCAGGACAGCGCCTCCTCCGGTGTGCAACTAAGTTACAGAGAAAGGTTGAACAAGTTAGGGCTTTATTCTTTGGAGCGCAGAAGGTTAAGGGAGGACTTGATAGAGGTCTTTAAAATGATGAGAGGGATAGACAGAGTTGACGTGGATAAGCTTTTCCCACTGAGAGTAGGGAAGATTCAAACAAGGGGACATGACTTGAGAATTAAGGGACAGAGGTTTAAGGGTAACATGAGGGGGAACTTCTTTACTCAGAGAGTGGTGGCTGTGTGGAATGAGCTTCCAGTGAAGGTGGTGGAGGCAGGTTCGTTTTTATCATTTAAAAATAAATTGGATAGTTATATGGATGGGAAAGGAATGGAGGGTTATGGTGTGAGCGCAGGTATATGGGACTAGGGGAGAATACGTGTTCGGCACGGACTAGAAGGGTCGAGATGGCCTGTTTCCGTGCTGTAATTGTTATATGGTTATATTATGTTGTCCAGCATGATGTCCAGTGTTTGTGGTAGCTGTAGTATGGAAACCAAGCGATTAAAACCAAGCAATATATAAATAATCAGCATTATATTCAACCTAAAACTTTGGATTCTTGGATGTATTAAACATTTTTTCCCCAATTGCCAGCTGTAAAAATAGAGGGTGTCAATTAGTACTAAAATTGCTTTATAATCTGCAGAGAGCATTTGGTCTCTGTAATTGTGTGTTTCGTTGCCTTTGTTACTGTCATGCACAAAATTTTGTTCAAACTTGTTTGAATAACAATAAAGGAAATTCAATACAATTCAATCTACTGGTGGAGATTCCCTCTCTCTATTTGCCAAAGGCATTTTAGATTCTCATGTGGCACTTGGATACGGTTTACTGGTGAAACATTTAGCTTGTGCGTTTGCCAACATGTGGATAGCTCATCACCGAAGATGACGTCAATGATTGTTCTCTAGCAGTTTAGATACTACTTTGGCATTGGGCTTGGTTTTCTTGCTTGAGCGCTTACCCTGATGTTATAGCACAATCACTATGTGTCTTAATGGCAAATCATAATTGATATTAGCTCGATGTTACTGAGCATGTTATCAAACCAGGTGACGCCAGGAACTGCAGATTGTGGCACTTTGAGCAAACCATAAACTGCTGGAGGAACTCAGCGGGTCAGGCAACATTTCTGGAGAAGGAAATAGGTTACATTTTGGGTCTGAAGAAGGGTCTCAACCGAATACGTCGCCTTTTCCTTTTCTTCAGAGATGCTGCCTGACCTGTTGAGTTACTTCAGCTTTTTGTGTCTATGAAAGAACGTACTCATTCTTTTCTACATTGTTCCACTCCAAATTAAAAACTAAACAAGAAAATGAACAGATTGTATGTTTTACAAATTATCAAATGATTGGGGCGTGGGACATAGGTTCTCACAAACATTGCAACAGCGGGTTAGGCTGTTAATGTTAAACAGCATTAGGAAAATAGCCAGCCGGAAAACAAAACCATTGCGGTTTGAGTTGATGAAAATATAACTGTTTCCATCATTCATTGTGTAGGAAGGAACTGCAGATGCTGGTTTACACTGAAGACGGACACAAAATGTTGGAGTAACTCAGTGGGCCAGACAGCATCTCTGGAGAGGAGTGGGCGATGTGTCTGGTCAGGACCTTTCCTTCACAGATGCTGCCTGACCCGCTGAGTTACTCCAGCATTTTGGGTCTACTATTCGCACCATTAGAGTCAGTGGGACGATTCTTACAGACTCGCTTGTAACCCGGGAGGTGCATTGAACATTGTAACTCAACAGCCCCGCGTATTGGTGGAGTTTTTGTTTCAGACCGTGTTTGTTCGTGAAAGTAATCACTAAAAAATGCAACCGAGTGTACCCTTCCTGATTAACGTTGTGTCCCCCCAAAGCATGCTGCTTTGCTCCCAAACACAATTACCAAGTAAAAGGAAGAGACTTCGAGACTAGCCCGGGCCTCCAGCGATAACAGGCAGAGCGAACTAAATCCCCGGGAGAAAATCCAGCCAACCGCGGCTGCCGGGGTCTATACAGTGAGCAACATAGATACATAGAAAATAGGTGCAGGAGGAGGCCATTCGGCCCTTCGAGCCAGCACCGCCATTCATTGTGATCATGGCTGATCGTCCCCAATCAATAACCCGTGCCTGCCTTCTCCCCACATCCCTTGATTCCACCAGCCCCTAGAGCTCTATCCAACTCTCTCTTAAATCCATCCAGTGATTTGGCCTCTACTGTCCTCTGTGGCAGGGAATTCCACAAATTCACAACTCTCTGGTGAAAAAGTTTTTTCTCACCTCAGTCTTAAATTGCCTCCACTTTATTCTAAGACTGTGGCCCCTGGTCCTGGACTCGCCCAACATTGGGAACATTTTTCCTGCATCTAGCTTGTCCAGTCCTTTTATAATTGTATATGTTTCTATAAGAATCCCCCTCATCCTTCTAAACTCCAGTGAATACAAGCCTAGTCTTTTCAATCTTTCCTCATATGACAGTCCCGCCATCCCAGGGATCAATCTCGTGAACCTACGCTGCACTGCCTCAATCACAAGGATGTCCTTCCTCAAATTAGGAGACCAAAACTGTACACAATACTCTAGATGTGGTCTTACCAGAACGCTATACAACTGCAGAAGAACCTCTTTACTCCTATACTGAAATCCTCTTGTTATGAAGGCCAGCATTCCATTAGCTTTCTTCACTGCCTGCTGTACCTGCACGCCAACTTTCAGTGACAGGTGTACAAGGACACCCATGTCTCGCTGTACCTCCCCCTTACCTAACCTAACTGAGATAATAATCTGCCCCCTTGTTTTTGCCGCCAAAGTAGATAACCTCACATTTATCTATATTATACTGCATCTACCACGCATCTGCCCACTCACTCAACCTGTCCAGGTCACCCTGCAACCTCCTAACATCCTCTTCACAGTTTGCACAGCCACCCAGCTTTGTGTCATCCGCAAACTTGCTAGTGTTGCTCCTAATTCCCTCTTCCAAATCATTAATATATATGGTAAACAGTTGCAGCCCCAACACCAAACCTTGCGGCACTCCACTATCCACTGCCTGCCATTCGGAAAAGGACCCGTTCACTTCTACTCTTTGCTTCCTGTCTGCCAACCAATTTTCTATCCATGTCAACTCCCTACTCCCAATACCATGTGGTCTAATTTTAGTCATCAGTCTCCCGTGCGGGACCTTATCACAGGCTTTCTGAAAATCCAGATACACTATATCCACTTGCTCCCCTTCATCCACACAGAGAGTGGTGAATCTCTGGAACTCTCTGCCACAGAGGGTAGTCGAGGCCAGTTTATTGGCTATATTTAAGAGGGAGTTAGATGTGGCCCTTGTGGCTAAGGGGATCAGAGGGTATGGAGAGAAGGCAGGTACGGGATACTGAGTTGGATGATCAGCCATGATCATATTGAATGGCGGTGCAGGCTCGAAGGGCCGAATGGCCTACTCCTGCACCTAATTTCTATGTTTCTATGTTTCTATGTTTCTAACTGGTCTGTAATTCTCCTTTTTTTCTCTCGCTCCTTTCTTGAAAAGCGGGATAACATTAGCTATCCTCCAATCCACAGGAACTGATCCTGAATCTATTGAACATTGGAAAATGGTCACCAATGCGTCCACTATTTCTAGAGCCACCTCCCTGGGGACCCTGGGAAGCAGACCATCAGGTCCAGGGGATTTATCATCCTTCAGCCCCATTAGCATACCCAATACTATTTCTCGCCTAATGAAAATTTCTTTCAGTTCCTCTACCCCCTTAGATCCTCTGTCAACAACTTAGAAATTGGACTCTAAAAACAGAGCAAGCTTTAAAACTCGCTTTAAAACACGCATTTGATTTCCACAGCGTGTATCAACAACAGTTCCGGTCAGTCAAGTTGTTAGAAAGTGCAGCAATATTGAATTCACCCTGCAGGCAGTATTGAAAGTAAATTATTCGTCCGAACTGCAGAAGTTTACAGTCTGAAGACCCGAAACGTCACCCATTCCTTCTCTCCAGAGATGCTGCCTGTCCCGCTCAGTGACCAGCTATGTGTGTCTATTTTCTGTTTCTGGTGTCCCCGCTGAGTTTCTCCAGCATTTTCTCGGCGGGGCCAAAACTGCTGGAGAAACTCAGCGGGGACAAAACTGCTGGAGAAACTCAATGGGGACTACCTTCGATTTTCTAGCATCTGCAGTTCCTTCTTAAACAGTATTTCATCAAGTTGAGATAAACATTAGATACTGCAATTGATTCAGTAAAATCATGCTATAACAATATGATGTCAGATCTCGTGTTTAGCTAGCTAGATCTAGAATGAGGTGAAATTTATGAAAATGTGACTGAATCTTACTGAATCTAACTGAAATAAGTGCAAGTCCCGGGTAAAGTATATGATTAAATAACATTCTTTCATGATATCACTGAATAAGAACGGGCTGCTCGCACATGATACGGTAGATTTTCTGCAGTTTCTTCCATGCAATAATATTCATACAAAATACAAAAAAGAGCGAAATGAGAAAAGATAGGTAGTTGATCCGCACATAAAATATACCTTTTGGAAAGTGGTACCCGCACGAAAAATGAATGTAGTGTTCTTTGTCTCTCATTTTGAGATGAAGTATTGTCTGGATGCCTTCTATTCAAACATCTCTGCATTGGACCGCCAGACATTTCGATGTTCACAAAGGGTCTGAAGAAGGGTCTCGACCCGAAACGTCGCCTATTCCTTCTCTACGTAAATCTACCTCCAAAGTTCAAATGATAATTGTGCCCGCATCTGACAATTTTAAATGCATCTCCTGTTAATTTTATTTAAAGGAATGCGTCATACTTGAAGCAAGGTCAGTTCACACAATTATATTATAAGGATTAATGAATGGATATCGATGTAGCAGTTAACAATGACAGTTAACACATCGTTTTCGTGAACTGACCTTGCTTCAAGTATTTCGCGTTCCTTTGAATAAAATTAAGGGGAGATGTCATTAAAACTCAGATGCAGGTACAACGATTCGAGGTGTTTAACACTTCATTCCTCTGACTCACGAAAACGATGTGACACAATTATAATTACTAAGGATAAAGGAATAGATATCGATATAGCAGTTAACAGTGACATAGACAGTTAACACATCGTTTTTGTGAGAGGAATGAAGTGATGAACGAACGTCTCGAATTGAACGACTCGACTCGAAATGAACGACTGCTTATGAACGACCCAACATACCTAACAAAACTTGTAATGTGGGGCGGGGGGGGGGGGGGGGGGGAACCGTCCCCATCTCTGAAAACATGGAGGGGACACGTCCCCCCTGGCCTCCGTGGGTTTTCTGCCAATATCTACGATGCACTTCCTAGAACCATTCTCACGCAGCCTGATGTCAAGCAAGAGGTGGTGCCTAGTTCTCGACTGCAGGTGAAACATAAGCTGAGGATGACAAAAGGAGGAAAAATAGAATAAAAGTTGTAAGATAAAATCATTTCGCTAATGAATTTCCAGCACGGCAGCAATGGAATTTGACAAATAATTCAATGTGACCAGATTGCAACATGGACAGTTTTTGCCAAGTCTTTGATCTCGCCATCTGCTGCTGTTGGCTGTGTTTCCTTAATATCAGCTCACAATATTGAAAATAATATATGTTGTGTTGTAAGTTAATTCTATAAACTGGAAATCAAAGGCATCTTGCAAAATCCATTTAGGAGCTCAACGTGACTCTGTGGAAACCCTAACTATTGAGTCAGGATAGAGTGAAGCCACCCTATAAACATTTACATAATCATAATGTGTATTACATTAATTCAGCAAGTCATTACCTGGCAGCAGTCAAGTCAATAAACAAACACATTTTAAACAGTGAGGTTCTTAAGGACCAGGGAAAGATACTGAGGCAGGATGGGCAATTTCCCAAAATTAATCCTACATCTCATTGCCTACCGAATATATTAAAACACAACAGCTGTTGTCACCACAAACTCATCCTTCCTAATTGTTTTACTGTTTCTGATTGTTGTTGGTATTGTGCCAACACATATATAATTTCCAGTGATAAAGCCATGGGAATAGGAATGGCAAGATTAACAAAATATAAAATCCTCACAATAATTTTGCACAATCCAAAAAAAAGATTAAATATAAAAATTGGATATATTCAATAAAAACAATTTATGAGAGATTTCATGAAGATTTTATCCACAGTCTGACGTGATATAGGATTCTTTACACTTCAGCTTCAGGAGACTGAGTGCGGCTATCACTTTGTCACCTGTCAATTAATTGCCTGTAATTTCCAGTTGATTTATGAGATTCTTTTGTAAAAAGTATATATTTTTCGATTTGTGCAGTTAGAAATTCAAGTTGAAAAATGCCTCTACTGTTAGATGATTTGAGTTTTGCCACTAAATGGAAGTCAGAAAATAGACACATTACACAAATGTCTTCAACAGATTTACATCTTCTTTTTAGTTTTGCACAGTAGCTGTTTAGCAAAAAATTGAGCTTTTATAACAATCCACTTGGGACCTTATGCGTGGGGGTACAATGTTTAGTCTTCTTCCCAGTTAGAATTTTCTAAACTTCCGCCTTTGAAAATGCACAGATGGTTTAGACTGATTTGGGTGAGGGCTCTGAGGCAGATAGGATTGTAGTGCAGTTTTAGAAATGAGTGCCCATTGGCTAGCAAATAGAAATTCTTCATTTAGTTTAGTTTAGTTTAGTTTGGAGATACAGCGTGGAAATATGCCTTCAGCCCACTGATTCCGTGCTAACCAACGATCACCTAACACTAGTTCTATCCTAGGGACTATTTACAGAAGCCAATTAACCAACAAAACTGCACTGTTTTGGAATGTGGGAGGAAACCAGAGCACTCAAAGAAAACACATGGGGTCACAGGGAGTACATACAAACTCTGTACAGACAGCATTCGTAGTCAGGATTGAACCCGGGTCTCTGGCACAGTTATGGCCCTGCCCCACTGTACGAGTTCATTCAAGTGCTCTCCCGAGTTTAAAAAAAAATCAAACTCGTGGTAAGCACGTCGAATGAACGTAGCGGGTACGTCAGAGTTCGGGGACGTCTCTTAGCGGCTCGTAACGCTAACGGCAGGTACTCGGGAAACACGGTAAGCTCGGGAAGACTCGTGAAGATTTTTCAACATGTTGAAAAATGCCCACGAGAGCAACGAGTACCTGCGAGCGACCATTACCGTAAATCTCCGAGTTCGAATCAGGGCAAACTTGGGAGAACTCTTTGAATGAACTCGTGCAGTGGGGCAGGACTTTAAGGCAGCAACTCTACCACTGCACCACTGTGCACAAATTATAGTTATTGCATTACATTATTACAAATTACAGGTTTATTTATATCTTATTATTTGAATATGTTATGTTTTGGGTGGGAACCCTTCTTCAGCCACCTATCCATGTTCTCCAAAGATGCTGCCTGACCCGCTGAGTTACTCCAGCACTTTGTGTCCTTTTTTGTACCTGCAGTTCCTTCTTTCTTCATCATTCTGGTAAACCTCCTCTGTACCCTGTCCAACGCTTCCACATACTTCCTGTGTTGGGGCAATCAGCATTGCACACAATAGTTTAAATGCTGCCGAGCCAAAGTTTCATACAGCTGTAAGATGACTTCCTGGTTCTAAAATGCAGTGCTCTGACCTATGAAGGTAAGCATACCATACATCTTCTTTACTACTCTATCTTTTTGTGTTGCCACTTTCAGGGAACTTGGACCCCAAGATTCCTCTGTATGTCAGGGTTGAGGGGCCTACCATTAACTGTATATTTTCCCCATATATCTGAGCACTCAAAGTGCAATGACTCCCACATGCTCAGTTTAAACTTCACCTGCCATTTCTCGCCGCATATCTTAGGTATGTTACAATACTTACCTTCAGCAGGGCTGCAATTCTGCCACTGGCCGTGTGCACGATTTTGGTGCGTTTGAGGGGGGGGCGTTATAACGCGGTTTTCTGGTCCTGGTCCTGGGTTACATTTTGTTGGAGTGCAAGCGTTTGCTAAAGAATCGTTCCGACGGCCGTTCTGTGTGTTTTAAAAAAAAATTTGCCTGACAAGTTAATCGCTGGAGTGATTTTAAAATCAGCTTCTGAAGCCATCAACGCCGACAACGGGGCCGGGTTTTACGTAGGGGACAGGTAAAAGAAAGTAGTTTATTTTTATGTATAAAAGTGTTTCTTAAGATGCATTTAATTCACATTTTAAGTTGCGAAACGGTGATTTTTTCCCCCGAACGAACCGGCAGATTTTTGCTGCAGATATGGGGGACTAAATCACTGCAACCGCAACATTCCAATTGATCGCGTTCCAGAAAATCCCACTCGCAAGCTGATTTAAATGGCCATTAATTTACAGGTATTAAACATTAAATTCCTTCCATTTGGCCTATAAACCCATGACAATGAGATTTAAAAATTATATTGTGAATTCTTGTGTGAATGTTATTTGGACACTTAGGCTATTTAAAAATGTTAATCTATTCTTAAGAAATGGATAGATGTTTCGATCTAGTAATTGAATTTTGTAATTAGCTACAATTAGATAACTAACTAATTATATGCTTTAATTTCAAATCATCTAAGTAAGATTGTTTCATATTTGTTTCAGAATGCTTCAATCTATAATAACTGAACATTTCTTTCAGTTCTCTTAATTTTTAAGAAAGTTATGGGCTTTTGACTTCTCGATCACAGCTTTTGTGTTAAGTCAATGAAAAAGCAATAGGGAACAAGATGCTAATTTCCGAGTATGAAAATGGCCATAACTTTTTTAATACTGAAGATATGAAAGTGAATTAGGTGTCAAATTAAATTTCTTTTTATGCTTTATCTGATGGGATAAATTACAGACTTGATTTTTAAAATCTCAACATTTTGTAACATTGCTACATATCTGTAACTGATCTATATCCTGCTGCATCCTTTGATAGCCTTCTTCACAGTCTCCACCAGGATCAGGGACTAGAAATTGCATCTCTTCATGGGCAGCCAGAGCTGGAGCATTTCCCTGTTTGGAGATACAGCATGGAAACAGGCCATTCGGCCCACCGAGTCCACGCCGACCAGCGATCACCCTGTACACTAGCACTATCTGTCACACTAGAGACAATTTACAATTTTTACCAAAGCCAATTAACCTCATAATTGGAGAGTGGGAGGAAACCGAAGACCGTAGAGAAAACCCACGCGGTCACAGGGAGGATGTGCAAAGTCCATACAGATGGCACCCATAGTCAGGATCGAACCCGGGTCTCTGGCGCTGTAAGGCAGCAACTTTGCCGCTGCGCCACTGTGACGCCCGTGTGCTATTAGGAGTGCTTAGGAAATTGTACTGACTATCAACTCACAAATTCACACACGTGTTGCAACAATTTTCAAATGCTACACGGTGATTAAGTGTGTCAGAGTGAACTAAACCTCCTTCCCAATCTAATAGGAATAACCAACTCCCTCATCCTCTGTCTTGCAGGAACGTCCTTGCTCCACAACAACCCTGCTCCTGTTGATGACCATTCACATTGTTTTTTGGCAGTGAATAAATTACTACTCCCTCATCTTGAGCAGCAGTTTGAAGACTTCCATTTAAACGAGGCTCAATAGTAATGATTTGCCTCTTCGATCATGATCCTGATCCCCATGCGGGCTTTCTACTTTTGGCTCTGAATTGACAGATTACTCTTTCCTGAAAAATCAAAGGCTATCTTTTATTTTAAACAACTCTTTCAAAGTGAATCTCAATATGTGAGGACCGGGTGGAGCTACCAGCAGTGGCTGCCTCGCCAATAGTCGGTCTTCTTTTTGTTATTTTCAATGTGTGTTAAAAAGTATGTTTTAGTGTTCCTTGGTTTGTTTTTTGTGGGGGGTGGGGGTTGGGGGGAAACCTTTTTTTTCAATCTCTTACCTCGACGGAGATGTGATTTCTTTCCATATCATATTTCTGTCCCCACTGTGACCTAACATCGTGGAGTTGGCGACCTTTCCTGGAGACCGAATCGGCGCTCCAAGCTGCGGGAGTCTGCGGGACTTTAACATCGCGGAGCTTGTGACCCCTTTACCAGGGATCGAAGCTCCAACCGCGGGGCCTGTGGACATCATGAAGTCCGCAGTCGCTGGTAAGAAGAGGCCGACCCGGGAGCTCCATGTCGTGGAGAGAGTTCCAACTGCCCCGACGCGGGAGTTTCGATCACCCCGACGGGGGCTTCGATCGTCGTCTGCAGGAGCTTTGATCGCCCCGACTGCGGATTGAACTTTATTGCCTTCCATCACAATGAGGAATGCGGAATCCATTGTGATGGATGTATATGTTAACTTTTACAGTGTGTGGTTGTGTGTCTTGTTGCTTTGCACTTAGTATGGCTGTATGGTAACTCAAATTTCACTGTACCTTAATTGGTACGTGACAATAAACTGACCTTGAAGCCTTGAAAACTTGACTAAGAAGATATAAATCTGACTCAAATTGATAGATATAATCGTTGAGGCACTCTAACACCTTTCAATGCTGCATTCTTCTGACTTAGAAAAATGATAAAGAATGGCGAAAAAATGGCACAATCCGTTGTACATTAAAACATGAAAAATTACCTGACATTTCATAATCGCCAACTAATTATCTATAACCTGCTGGTTTCCATCAAATTTACAGTTACATTGAATCATGCAACACTTGTGAAAGTGATCCCACAATAGGCTGCTGTTCAAGAATGACACAGTAGGAAGGAAAACTTGAAACAGCCGCCACAAGATGGCAGAAGATACTTCTCAGTCACACACATTGCATATTTACCAGGTTGGGAGGTGTAGGAGTTGTGGGTGGTGGTGGTAAGGATCAGCGGAATGGTGCATCCCAGTGAAAGAGTTAAAAAAGCTAAGAGCATCAATACAGCTTCAAAACTCAGCTGGAACAGATTGTAAGCTAAAAGGTACAGTAAACAAACCCTTGCAGCAAAGCTTGAGTTTACCATATTGAATATCAACTCATAACTCTACATATACATTACAGTGCTTTCTAAATGCTACAAACCGATTACCATATCAGGGTGAACGGTGGAGATCAGATTACTTGATTTTTCCACATAACTCAGTGTCTAAACACAAACTTATAGGTTAAAAAAACATTGTTCAGTTCATTCTTCCTGGAACATAAATTAGTCACAACGTTAATTGCAATAGGCTTTTCCATTTTAGAGATGATTATATCGGCAGAACAGTGTTTTATACATGAAAGTTAAAAAAAGAGATGCTGAAAATCAGAAACAAAATTCTTGATATGTTCTTTAATCGGTAAGAAGCAGGATTGCTTCTTTCATCATATTGTTTAAAATTGTTCCTGACATGTTGGCAATACTGGAAGTCCAGATTGATTGTTATCGATAGTTGGCCTGAGCAGGTGATGGAGGGCCGCCTATATCTAGCATAGGTCTCCTTATGCCCACAGTGCACGTGTACTGGAGGTCCATCGACAATTCCATGTGATGATGACAGAATGGAGATATACGTTCAAGGACACATGAACTGAAAGACAACTTGTGATAACATTACAATGCTACATATCCTGTGGTAAAGGTCATGGTGTTCCCATTGAAATACATTGCTATGGCGGAAGTCTCAATACTAGACATTACTTAAATGAGACTTTGGACATTGAGTCCATCTTCTGGTCAAGTCCACACACAAGATTAGAAGTTGTTCGGCCACAGCTAAACACACTTCTCGGAATCTGCATATAATGGTATCTGTCTTGCGTTTCTTGTGCTTCTTGTGCGTGGTGGTGGAAAGATTGGTGAAAACAGGGCCGTGACCTGAATGCTCTTTCCTTGACCCCATTGAGTCCATGAACATTGATCAAGCAAAGTCATCTAAGTAAATTGATACCTACTGCCTAGCTCATTTGTCAATATGAATATCCAGGCAATGACAGCAGTAATTCTCGGTCTTTCTGGAATGATTGCTAATATTTAGTTAGACCATTAATTAGCTTTTGCACATCTGGAGAGAGAATTTTTAACTCTTGATCTACTATCATGACTTGGTAGAAGATCTGTAAAGACCTATTTGCTCTGAGACGCTGCTGAACTTCTGCCATTTTTTATGGCTGTAAGTTGAGAGTATAATCAACAAAGTTCAGAGAACTGCTGGATCTGCGCTAATACCGTACATAATGAAATCAAAGGAAAGAGAATAATGCCGCTTTATTGTCCTGGCGTTTCAGACAACTTTGTAGAAGCTAGTTTAAAGGTTCTGTTCTCCCTGCCATAGGCATGTTCAACTTTGATATTATATCCAATTATCCCCAAAGTGTTTTTTTGGGCTAAACTCATTGCTCTATTGGAAATCAGTGCTGAGAAATGAAGCTAATGTATCTTATATTTTTCAGATTTTATATCTTATAATTTTAATCAACGAAGTGTTGCTCATGTATGGAATAGCAGATGCATGTTTAAATGTCTATGATGCAACTATTGAAATATCCATCCAATTGTGTCTCTGTTTCCTCGATACATAATACATACACAGCCTAAATAGTTTTATCTCACTAATCAAAGCCTGAAATATTCAAAGATGAATTGGCAATAGCTTAAGATGTAAAACAAATATTTCATGGGTGTGAAGAGTGCCAGCAAAACCTGTAATTATTTCCTCTCTTCATTTGCTCCTTACAGAGTGGCCTTTCACAAGATAAATAGGAATCAATTAAATTGGTGGGTTAGAATCACATATGGGCCAGACTGGGTAATTATGACAGATTTTGTTCCTTTCAGAACATAAGTGAACTCAATGCATTGCACTAATAATCTGGTACCTTGATCGTCACTATCCAAAACTTCACAGCATTCTCCCCAGCCTTTCCTCACAACTGCCGCTTACCCAGGTTATTTCTGGAGTGGAAGCTCCATCTGCTGATATTGGGGATGCATAGGGGGAAAGTGAAGCATTGGTTTAAGGAAATCTTTGAAACTATGGAGAGATTTTGCATATTTTGGTCTTAAAGGGAGATCTGCAAGGTTTATGAGTGAGATTGGTGAAGGCTATGATATTTATGGCGGAGAAAATGAAGGGGAAACTTTATTTTTTTTAAAGGAGTGATACTTTTGGACTTCATAACAATTTTGTTGGTTCTCAATATTTTACTATTTATAATCTTCCCAGTGAGGTTAAAAAGGAATGTAAATTAATCTAGCTGTCAAGATAGAGAACCATTTTGAACAAAGATGCAAGGACCAGAATACTACACAATGCAACAGTCATTATAGCTAAATGGCTTCGTTCAAGTATAATAGTTTGTCACTAATTGTTCATCCCTTAGAATTAAATGGAGAAAACCAAGAAGGTAATCAGTAAGGAATTTATAAAACACTTTAATATGTATTTAATTTGTGTATTATTTCCCAAATTGCAAGGAAGGATGAAGAAATCCCCCGGGGAAAGGAACTAATAAAGTTCAGCTCCAAGAATGTCTTTCCAAGATGTTACAGAAGTCTTGGAAGGTCAGGTATGAAGGAAGTTATGTCAGCATAAACCTCTTTGTAGTTGCATTCTGCAGGTGCTCTGCCACTCACTATTACTGTCTCTTTTGTAGATCATTACAACCTGTGTAACATCTGTTACTTTCTAACTGAGGTATCTTACTGTGACAAGTTGACCTCGAGGTTATGTGTTCCCGTCTGCTGGAAAGGATTTGGGGTGAGTTCTCTGATTTCAGTATCAGCAGTGCACACATAAACATCCTCCCCTTAATTGTCTGATGCATGGAAATCTTTGTACCAGGCTGGCATGATAAATCTGTTTCAAACTGTCAGGCTGATTTCTTGCAAGTCAATGTTTGTCCACCTACCTCAAGTTAGCATCTGCAGACAGTTTAACTCATCCTCTCAAATATTTCCAATGGGACTACAAGTAACTTATTTATGTCATGCCGTAAATATGAGATGATAAGCAAAGGTAACTTACATATTTCAGCAAATTAAACAAATCATCTGAGCCATCCTACAGATGATGTTAACAATAGTGTTGATACAATGAATTGCAGATGCTGGTTTACAAAAAGAACAATACAAAACAATAGTGTATTTGTGATTGTATCAAGTCAAGTTGAATTTATTGTCGTATGTACAAGAATAGTGAGGTCCAGCCAGGTACAATGAAAATCTTGCTAGCAGTAGCATTGCTGGCACATAGAAACACACAAAATCATAAATTATATGTTAAATATATTAAAAATTATATATAAATTCTGTAAGAGTGAAAAGAAAGAAAAACTGTGCACACAAACAGGACATTTGTGTAAAAGATGCACAATTAGAAAACAAGTCCAAGGTATTACAAGAGATGGCCTGTAGTCTGTAGAGATGATCAGTCTGAAGAAGGGTCACCCATTTCTTCCCTCCAGAGATGATGCCTGAGTTACTCCAGCATTTTTTGTCTACCTTCGATTTAAACCAGCATCTGCAGTTCTTTCCTACACCGATGGTCTGTAATGTTCTGTTGCCAAAGTAGTATTAGAGTAGTGCCACTCAAGAAACTGACATGTAAGAAAGTAACTGTTCCTAAACCTGGTGGTGTGAGACTTCAGGTGTGAGATCTGATGGTAGGAGCGTGAAGAGGGCATGGCCGGAACGGTCGGGATTCTTTATGATAGATGTCGCCTTCTTGAGGCAGGGGTTGAGTCCACCTCACTCTGTATCCTCTTGTGTTTTCCTGTGCATTAGAATTGCTGTGCCAGGCCAGTCAAGATACTTTCTACAGTGCATTGGTGGAAATTTGTTGGAGCATTCAGTGACAAGCTGAATCATTTTAAACTTCTAGACAGTTGACACACAGATGCACTTCGTCATGATTATATGTATAGGCTGAGCCTTGGACAGGTTAGCCAAGATGCTAACACGCAAAAAATCTAAGCTACTAACTAACTAACTGACCCACCAATGAAACCAGTTTACCTGGTACCTGCCAAATCTCAATCAATCATCGGAAAATATTCTTAACATTAACAAGGTGATGATTAACTGAGCCAAAATTGCTTAATCGACTGCTGACTAGTAAAGCTTCACATTCTATCTCTATTTGTTAAGTTGTTGGCAGCTGAGACATTAACCCAAACAACAGTTGCCAGACTCAGATCAGGCTGTCCCCAAAGTCTGATGTTGCTTCAAACCATTGACAGCTTTGAAACATTCTGCCAACTTAGAACAAAAAAAAACTCCAGAATTTCTAAAAGTAATTAACTCATAAGGCTGTGTGGCACAGTGAGCAAGGAGGTAACGCACGCAACTGTTCAAGGATCAAACTTGTGTGACAACCCTAAGCTATATTCAGCTGGTTAGTTTGTGCGGAGTGTTCTTAAATTTGGTCAATGTTGATATGTTCATTTGTCCAGCCATTTCCTAAGAAAAAATTATATATATTGGTCCCCAGGGACTGGTATCTTAATTTCTTCATCAAGTGCATGTGATTTGTTTCTCATTAAAATTGAAGCTAATTATGTCATGATCTACATAAACCGTATCCTAAACTGTAGGAAGTATAAAGGTGAGGGTTTGTCATTGGGAGCAAATAGGGAGAGAGGACTCAGAATAAAAGGGAATAATTGTAATTGTAAAATTGAAAAGCATGGCTTTATAAATGGCAATTGTGTCTAATGAACTTAATTGGGTGTTTTCAAGTGGTGACCAAGAAGTTTGGCGAAAGCAGTGCACGAGAGATTGTCTTCATGTGCTGTAGTAAGGCTTTTGACATGGTCCTGCAGAGTAGGCTGATCCAGAAAGTGAGATCACATGGGGTCCAGTGTGCATTAGCCAAAATTGGCACGTTGGAATCAATCAAAGATCATAACATCATAAGATCATAAGTGATAGAATCAGAATTAGGCCATTTGACCTATCAAGTCTACTCTGTCATTCAATCATGCCTGACCTATCTTTCTCTCCTAACCACATTCTCCTGCCTTCTCCCCATAAACTCTGACACCCTGTTTTCGAGGGATATGGGTCAAACATAAGCAAATGGGATTAGATGAAATAAAGATCTTGGTTGGCATGGATGAGTTGGGCTGAAGGGCCTGTTTTCATGCTCCATGACTATGATTCTATTACTTCAGTTATTGCTATTGCCTAAGATAAAGGGAACGTTAATAGTTTGTTGCTATAAATTGATGAAAGTAAAAGATTTGTAATGTGAAATCAATGGTTGGTTCTTCCATCTGGATCCGAAACATTTTTAAGACTGTCCTTTATAGGTCAAATTGTTAATAGATCATTTATGATAGCAATTTCTCCGAGTCGATAGCAAACTGCAACAATCTTGGGTAATGGCACTGCCATCATTAAATATATGGAAAATGATTTATACCTGGGAGTGATTAAAAGAGTTCAGCAGATGTCATTAACCATATGAGTAAATTCCAGCCGAGAGATTTACAATTACCATCTGATTCATTAGGATACAGAATTTTCCCATAATCACCTTCAGATTATTTGATCATAATTCTGCCATAAATAGATTCTAAAATTTGAGTTAAACTTGATAAAACAATATATAAGTTTTTACAAGTTGCACATAAAGGAGGACAAATAACTTCCCCTTCCATAGCCTTAAGCAACCAGTATGACACATGTCACATTCTTGGTTCTTGTTCTTGGTTCTTGGGTCCTCCAAAATATTCCAACTGGAATTTAAACTGGAGGTGGTGAAGGGAGGGATTGAGCCAGAAAGGGTATAAAGAACACACACTATAGAATTTAACATAAAACATCCCCACACAGCAGAATCAAAGTTTCCCACTGTGTGGGAAGGCACCAAAGTCAGTCTCTTCCTCCACTGTTCCTCGTGGTCAGGGCCTCCCCAAGCCCTCCGCAGTTGCAGCTACGGGCGGCCCGATGTCCAGGACCGCTCGCCGGGGTGTTGTAAGTCCGACGTCGGGGCTGCGGGACGTCCTCAGCGGCGTGGACACCAGAGTCGGTGGAGACTGCTGCTGCAGACCCTCTGCAAGGCGCCCCAGGACTCCACGATGTTGTTCAGCGCCGCCCGCATTGGAAGCTCTCCGCACCAGAGCTCCACGATGTTGGAGCAGCGGCCCAACGCTCCGGAGCTCCAAACGACGACCCAGGTAGGCATCGCCCGCTCCGCGGTGACTCCAGCGCTGCGCCGCCGCTGTAGCAGCCCTGGTCCGGTTCCCGGTCCCCGGCAGGAAAGGCCGCTCCGATCCAGCTGGTAGGCCGCGAGGTGGAGGGCGAGGACGCGACTCGGAGAAATAGTCACGTCCCCGCCAGGAAGACACTGGGAAACGGTTTTCCCCTTACCCTGCCCCCCTCCCCCACATAGAAAAGTTAAAGTTTCCCCCAACACAAAACTTTAGACTAACTAAAAAATTTTTAAAAGATTGAAATACAGACTGGCTGTAGGTAGAGGCTGCTGCATGACTTACTACATGGTTTTCTGCATTAATCCAGATATTCACTGTTAAACTGCATCGTGTTTTTTTACATTTGCTGTGATTTACAAATTGAATTTACCATTTTCTAATCTTTAACTTATTATTTTGAAGTTGACCGGCAAATGTTTGTTTGCAGCTGAATTCACGCAGATTTCTGACCCATGCTCATTAAGAAAATTAAACAAAGAAATTACACATTTTAGCACATCTCCAGAGGCAGCTGAACTGACATTGCACATTTTGCACACAAAGTAACATCTGTCTGATGTGTTTAAGAAGGAACTGCAGATGCTGGAAAATCGAAGGTAGACAAAAGTGCTGGAGAAACTCAGCGGGTGCAGCAGCATCTATGGAGCGAAGGAAATAGGCAGCGTTTCGGGAAGAAAGGAAAACGGAGGAGGAGGAGCCCGAGGGCTGAGGGAGAGCTAGGAAGGGGAGGAGACAGCGAGGGCTAACGGAATTGGGAGAATTCAATGTTTATACCACCAGGGTGCAGACTGCCCAAGCGGAATATCAGGTGCTGTTCCTCCAATTTACGGTGGTGCTCACTCTGGCCATGGAGGAGGCCCAGGACAGAGAGGTCGGATACGGAATGGGAGGGGTAGTTGAAGTGCTGAGCCACCGGGACGTCAGGTTGGTTAATGCGGACCGAGCGGAGGTGTTCGGCGAAACGATCGCCAAGCCTACGCTTGGTCTCACCGATGAAGATCAGCTGACATCTAGAGCTGCGGATGCAATAGATGAGGTTGGAGGAGATGCAGGTAAACCTCTGTCGCACCTGGAACGACTGCTTGGGTCCTTGAATGGAGTCGAGGGGGGAGGTAAAGCGACAAGTGTAGCATCTCTTGCGGTTGCAAGGGAAAGTGCCCGGGGAGGGGGTGGTGCAGGAGGGAAGGGAAGAATTGACAAGGGAGTTACGGAGGGAGCGGTCTTTGTGGAAAGCAGACAGGGGGGGAGATGGGAAAATGTGACGAGTGGTGGGGTCACGTTGGAGGTGGCGAAACTGACGGAGGACTATTTGTTGTATGTGACGGCTAGTGGGGTGAAAGGTGAGGACTAGGGGGACTCTGCCCTTGTTGCGAGTGGGGGGATGGGTAGAGAGCAGTGTTACGGGGAATGGAAGAAACCCAGGTGCGAGCCTCATCTATAGTAGGGGAGGGGAACCCCCGTTCCCTGATGAATGAGGACATTTCCGATGCCCTGGTGTGGAACACCTCATCCTGGGAGCAGATGCGGCATAGACAGAGGAATTGGCAGTAGGGGATGGAGTCCTTACAGGAAGCAGGGTGGGAAGAAGAGTAGTCTAGATAGCCATGGGAGTCAGTGGGTTTATAGTGGATGTCGGTCAGAAGTCTATCACCTGCGATGGAGATAGTGAGGTCAAGAAATGGTAGATTCCTTGTCCAAGTCCAGAGGCTGGTCAATGAACAGAGAGCAAGTGATCTGTTGTGCCAGAGTAATGGGTATCCATAAAGAAAAGATCAGGGCCAGTGAGACAGGAAGCTGCAATCAGAGAAATGGAACTAGTAGTTGAGAGAGAAGGGGGGGGGGTTATTATCAGAGAGTCCTTGCAGAATGGGACTTGGGGACTCAGCAGTGGCATCAGGAATTGAGGTTTTGGGGCATGGGAGATATAGAGGGATAGCTAAAAGGGAGCTGGAGGATTTGGGACCTGGTGCTCGTGCTCTTGGAGGGCGGGGTGATCAAGAGTCCATATGATTAGGGCTACAGAGTAATCAGAAGGGTGTAGGGTCTGGCAAATTATGTATCAATGCTCGATGGGGTGTCCAGAAGGGTGAAATTGGTGTTTGAAGTGAGGCAGTGGGTTGGTACTGTGGAGCAGGTATTGTTGGAAGATGGAAGGTTAGAACCTTTTATAAGATAGAATTGGGATTTTTAAGAAGTGTTCAAATGTGAACATTCACACCTGAACTCTCATATTTAAAACCAAATTTGAAAGCAGATCTTTTTTTGCCCGAATCAACAGCATACAATTTGCAAGTGTGTATAAGTTGAGTTGAACGTAATTTTTATACTATCAGTTACAGCGATCGTTGCAGCCAAGGTGATGTGATTGAATTTCCCAGATAGTGTTCCAAGCGGAACACTTCATGGAGAATGACCTCACTTGAAGCTTGTCCACTGCACAAATCCAACCCAGCTACGGAAGAATCTCAGTGACATAAAAAGATGTGAAATGATCATTATCATTTCTCACTCCATCCAAAGTGCACTTTAAATTGCATGGCACTGAAATAAACAGCATGACCTGACAAGATTTCCAGACCTTATTGCTATGTATTGAAAACATCTAATTTGCTGCCCTCCTGTTATGGCTGAAGGAAACAAAATGCTAATTATCTCTGTTACAAGCAATGATAGATGTCTAGGAGGGAAAGTTATTTCAAAAAATCATTTAAGGAGCATTATACAGCCAATTTCATGCCCGTGTGCTGCCATTTCTGCTGTGGATTACGATAAAGGTGAATATAAATTGTTCAGCTTTTGATACTTTGTGTGTAACATGAGATTCCGTTGAAGAGACATTTCTCAATGTTCAAGATCAACACCAAGCATAGCATGAATTCAATGTGGGTTTAAAATGCTGAGGTATATCTCATGTTGTACTCTATTATGAACCACTGTTAGGACTTAAATTAAAAATGTTTTCAAACTGTGAACATTCCCATCAAATTGCAAAACAAGTTTACACTCAGATCTTTTTTTGCTCCAATCAATAAAGTACAATTTGCAAGCATGGACATCCCAAAGTATAACTTGAATTGAACATAATGTTCATACTATCAGTTAATAATAGTGTGATGTATCTGCAGTCTTTATCAGAGTTCACATTACAGGCCCAATTTGTTCAATCGGTTAAGTTTGTCAATGATGACAGCTCACTTACAATCATTAATTCCTCATTAAAAACTGATCCTTTATTCCTCATGTGTTTAATGATAGATTAACAAATGTTACATAATTAGCGACACATCATCAACAAATAATTAACATTTGAAAACAGAAAATTGCTTACATATACAATATATTTTATCATCCTCATTCATCTCAATGAAATCTTTGAATATTGGTTACTGTTATAAAGTGGAAATATGACACACAACTAGATTATACAGACTGCAATGACGATGCAGTCTGCTTTGTTTGAGATGTTCATTAAGGGATAACTATTGACCTGGATGCTATGAATGGATCCTCCAGGACAGTGCGATGGGAATTGTCTCTTGAATCCTACACTAGCTCAGATGTGGCACAAGATCCAAGTCCTGCTGATTTCATTGGAGTATATTGTGCAAATAATTGAAAACTGTAGGTTATTCAGATAAACTCCCTTTAAATTATTTTCAATAATGTTTTTTAGATTGTGACAGTCTGCAGTTTTATATTTTCAATTGATTGCTTCAATTTCAATAATTTTCAAATGTATCAAAATGTCCGAGACATTTTAAAACAGTTACAAATCATTTACATTGTTGACAATGCCCTGCCCCCAGCTTTGTCAGCTGTCAAAGCCTATCAGGGACATTGTAATGGTCAGGATGCCACAGTAAACCAGCAGAGGTCCTGCTGACATGTAGAAGTCAGTGATAATGGTCCTCTGCATTCTAGCTTGTGATTAGAGAATAGGTGCACAATGTGGGCAGATGATCCTGATATAATTGGAAGTTTATCAGGTCGCGATTCACAGTTAACCACTGTACGGTCGGCAATTGATGAAAAGAGTCTATATATCTTAAATACCTTTTTTCATTGGTGTGCACCAAGGGCACACGACTTGTACTGCTCATACTCCCCATACTTTTCCTGCACAGATAATTTTTTTAACACAAGCAGTTTTTTGAATAATTAAAGGAAACAATTGAACTTTCTTTTGCAATGTAATATAATTCATGGATATACTGTATGGGTGTTTCTGTAAATAAGGGTACCAACCTGTGACATGGGTGTCCAAATTTGAAAGTTGTTAAATCAAAATGAAATACCACAGGATTAAAAATGGGCCTACCTGTGATTATATGATCCCTTTGACCTAAATTGTGTTCATAATTTAAGAAAAATATAAGACATATGGGACACTTACTAATTTTGAAGCTTCTTTACAAAATGTTGGCACCTAACCCACCACGTGGCCCGTAGTTCACGGCAGGGTCGTTATAACCGTGTTGTTTGAATTTTAAAAACAATCGCGGCGAGTGCAAAAAAACCCAGTTATAGCGCTATAAATAGCATTGACAATGGGAGGGACTACAGGATGAACATTGATAAAATAGGTGAGCAAACTAGATTTTTATTTCATGATTTTAAGTTCCATTCATTATTAAGTATTTCAGTAGAAAGCTTAAGCACAAAATATAAACAATAAAAAAAGAAACAATAAATATAAAATGGTTCACACGTGACACATTTCACACGTGACCAAATGGGCACCGCTACTCCTGTTCTGCTGCAAAAACTTGGGACATCAGAAAATCTAATTGGGTGATAAATGATTAAAATCATAAGCATAATCAGAATTTGCCTTATATAGAGTTATTTAATTGCAAAATTAATGTAACCTTTCTGGCATAAATTAGCCGAAGGATTTGATGAAATCCTGCTTGGAAAATGTCACAAAAAAAGGCATGAAAACATCTGGACATATCTTATATTATTCTTTGTAAAAACAGATTTATTTATTTTTGCTTCATCTCATTATTTTGGCTATACACCATGATGTACAGATATACTAAATATACAGGATATGAAACAATGGGAATATTACATCAAAAACAGGAAAAGAACCTGGAAGTTTGGAGACCTTCAGTTTCACTACTGAGTGCTGTATTTATGGTCAATGGTCAAAACGTTGGCAATTTTGACCAGGAATATTTTACATTTTGATTTTCACACAATTAAAAAACTCATGTAACAAATTTGATTCAATAATTTAAATCGACCCACATTCTGCTTTGAAATTAACTTGATATGATGTTGATTCATAGCATGAAAGTAACATGCCTGCTATTTTGCTAATGTCAAGAATACAATTTGACAGTTCAAACATGTGCTAATAGATTAATCAGCATTTGTCTTAGTAAACACAGATGTGCAGAATATTCACCTTGATTTCCAGGCGTGCAATTACAAGCAGAAAAGAATGACTTGTAAAAATGTTAAGTCTTTAAAAGGTGAAAAGGATATGCAATAAATCCTTTCTTTGTCCATTAAAGATACTAAATATTATTTTAAATAAAAAGCCTTTTATTTTTCATTGAATAGCTAATCTCAATGCCTACAATTTGCTTTGACAGAAACTACTGAATAGATGTGTAATGCTTTGCTTTGTTTATGACATGCAAAAACCTGTAAGATCATTAATAAGAATGTTACCGTGCACTGTCCAGTCTTTCTATACATTTCAGATGCGTTATCCACAAGGAATTCAGTATATCACCACCATGGCTGTAATAACATCAATTCAAAGTTATTCTATTCCAAACGTAGAAAGTTGATTTCTGGAATTCTGTTGATTGGTTTATTTTCTGCGCAAACAACTTAATCATTCTTTAATCTAATTTCTTCTTGTTTGTGTATGTTTGAATGAAAATCATACTACGCCTTTGGCAGTTCTGTAATTGACATTTTTGTAATAAATTCAGGCCCTATAGTATCAATGTGGCATGCTAGAGAGTAGGTGAGTGGCACTAGTTCCAATGCTTTTATATAGAGCTGGTACAAATGTGACAGGCCAATTGGCGTCCACCCAAGCTGTAACCACTGTAAAACTGAGATTCTTTGTAATCTCAGACAACTCTGATTTGCTTCTGAGTTTCAATACAGCATTAGTCCTTCACTTTATAAAAGCCTCCTTTTGTTTGCCCGCAACAGACCCCACTTACCGTGAAGAAAAGATCATGGTATAACATGTTGCTTATGCTAACTTGACACAATGCCCCAAATGGTAATGCTGAATAAGTCTAAGTTGCCATTAAGCAAAGTGTTGCTCTTTAACTCTGTATATAGTCACAAGAATGCAAACACGGTAAGATTTGCACAACTCATAATTTCACCTAACTCCGATCTTGTTGAATGAGGTAATTCACCATCATCCCACAGTCACTCATGGAATGCTCTTTGGATGTAGTTCACATAGGCCATTAAGGACTTTTGAACACTGAACAATTGGTAATGAAAAACATATTGTTTGGTTTGATCTGGTATGATACAAAATCAACAAATGTCAAACATTTCAAGTAACCATGACATCAAATCTACAAGAATTAGTAGAAATATTAGTTACCCAAAAGATTATGGGTTAACATTAATGCTGATTTGCAAATCAACACTCTACGTATCACTTGCTTGTAATTATGGCCACTTAATTTGTAGTCCTTCATTATAGAAACCGGTACTTCCACATCTGTGAGGACTACCATCCCAAAGATTGATCCAAGGTATTCTGCAAACAGTGAAGCTGGATAACATACTGCCAATTAAGAGTGGTGACTGCTGAAAAATTGCAACCTATCTAATTTTCACACTTCACAAGAACACAGCTTGCTCTTCAAGCACCATTGATGAAATGGAGAGAATTATGTGCTCAAGAAAGTCCGTACTGTTCACATCAAAGGCAGTTTATTGAAGCACGAATGTGATCATATTCTTACAATACTAAAGAGCAACATTCAGTGACAAGAATACTGTCTGACGTATGCATATTTTCATCGTTCTGTGGACTTCCTAAGAAGGGGGGGGGGGGTGTTAGGGGGGTGGGCGTGGCTAGTTTATAAGGTAATACATTCCTTCTGCAGCTTACTCCGGGTCCCTGTGTGATCCCCATGCAAGGACTCAAGGTTCTCAGAACACATTCTGAATGTCTCCTCCATTTTAAATTGGACAAGCGTTCTCAGAAATTGCTGGAGATGTTGCACTTCTTGAAGTTAAGCTTGAGCACATTCTTTAGTGTTTTTCTCTACCCATGCAGTGACCTTGTTCCACAGTGTTCAGTATAGAGTGCCTGTCTCAGGAATCTGGAGTCAACCTTGAAGACAACATTAGCTGCCCAACTAAGACCTTGTTGCTTTGGATGTTGGCTTGGAAGAGGAAAATGATGTTGGTTCATTTATCTTTTCAGTGGATTTGAATCATCACATGGAGGCAGCTTTAGTGGCACTTCTGCAAAGCCTTGAGATTCATGTTGTAAGACTAGCCCAGTGGACCATGGGTTGTGTGCCAGGTCCGAGGTCTTGATCTTCAAAGACTCTTAGGCCAATGATGCAACTGTGACACCAGCCTGATGAGAATCACTCTGCTGTAGATTATTGATTCATTCAATGGAACTAAGATGGACATGATTTTCTGTGAGCAGTCAAATTTGAGGAGGGTATTCCACATTGTTTCCTGATTGATGGAATCAAAGACATTAGTGAGGTCGAACAAGGCCACATACGATGACTGGTGTTGCTCCCTGTATCTTTTGGAGTTGGAGAGCAGTGAGGTTCAAGTCCATTCTACCTCAAAGTGGTGGAGTCCATGCTAAATCACTCTAGGTGGAAATCTACACAAAACTGACAAAGCCACAACATCCTGGCAGCACATGAAAATAAACAGGTTAAATATAGATGATGTAGCACAGGAACTAGTCATTTGGCCCACAATGCCATGCCAAACATGATGCCAGGTTAAATTAATGTTTTGTCGGTGCTTGATCCATATATCTCCATTCCCTGCATATCCATAAGAATATTTAAAAGCTCTTAAATGCCACTATCTCCACACTCTGCATCCACCACCACCCCTGACAGCGCATTCTAGGCACCCAACATTTTTTGTGTAAAAATATGGTGCTGCACATCTCCGTTAAATTTTTCCCCTCTCAGCATAAAGCAATGCTCTCTAGTCTTTGATTTTTTTCACCTTGGGATAAAGGTTATGACAGTTTGCCCTATCTATACCCCTCACAATTTTACATTCTTCTATCATGTCTCTCCTCAACCTCTGACGTTCCAGAGAAAACAATCCACGTCTGTCCAACCTCTCCTGGAAGGTAATTCCCTATACTCCTGGTGGCATTCAGGTAAACCCCTCCTGTGAGGTTTACAGCAGAAGAGCTTTCTGTGAAACACAGTAACCGTATATGGCAAAGCAAACAGTAATTTTTCAAGTAGCATGGAAAGATCGATGATCCCAGCATTGTGGTTTACAAAGCATCACATGAAATGAGTATTTCTTCAAAGCTCTAAAAACACTTTCCACAATCAGGAAATCTAAAATGGATAATCTTAAGGATGGCAGAAGAATCTGAACCTCAATTGAATCAACAACTGATGCCCAAACCTAAGATCTGTCAAGTGACTGGAAATCTTCCTCATATTTAAAAGGCATTTTAACACCATAATATAAAGAGTGGGAGAAAAGTTATTTCAATTAAAAGTTTCTGACAGGAATAGAAGGATATGGATCATGTACAGGCAGATGAGATAAGATCAACTTGGCATAAAGTTCGGAACAAACATTGTGAGCTGAAGGGTCAATTTCTGTGCTGTACTGTTCTATGTTCAATGATACTGGTCACCTCTAACTAGAATATTTTACTATATATTGGCATCCAATGGAATTACCATTGGTGAATTCCCCATCATTAACAACCATTGGGAACAAACTCAATGGAACCAGCCATATATCATGGATACAAGAGAGAATTAGAGGCTGGGTTTTATTGTGATGCCTCCTATCTCCCCAATTTTTTTTCACCATCTGCAAGACGTGAACCACATACTTGATGCAATATTCTCTGCTGGCCTGAATAGGATCAGCTCGAACTAAAACGTCAGAAGTTCAACACCAGCCTAGAGCCCATCCACCAACTCACACATTCATTCTTTCCATCACGAGCACACAGTGACTTCCGTGAGTCTCATCTGAGAATTGCACTACAATTACTTAGCTCGGCTATTCTGAGAGTACTTCCTAAACTCCAGTCTCTATCACAAGAAGAGCAAGGGCTTCAGGTACATATGAACACTACTACTTGTAGACTCCCTCAGCGCAGAGGGAGAAGAGGAGGGAAGAGACTGCAGCCCTAAGAATTTTGCCTCCATCACAGTGAGGAGGTGCTTGGTGGACTCACTGTGGTGGATGTTAATTTGTGTTTACTGTCTGTTCTGTTGTCTATTATTGTATTATTATATGTATGACTGCAGGCACGAAATTTCGTTCAGACTGAAAGGTCTGAATGACAATAAAGGAAATTCAATAAAGGAAATTCAATTCCCCCGAGTCATGCACCATCCTGAATTTAAAATATATTGTTGCTCATTCAATGCTCATTAAATCCCGGAATTTCCTACCTACTGGCACCTGGCACCATTGGTGTACCTTCAACAGTTGGACTGCTGTGATTTAGGTAGGCAGTTCACCACCATCTTCTGAAGGGCAACTTGGGATGGGCAATGATGGCCCTTGTCAGCTATGC
This sequence comes from Amblyraja radiata, assembly GCF_010909765.2. Lineage (NCBI taxonomy): Eukaryota > Metazoa > Chordata > Chondrichthyes > Rajiformes > Rajidae > Amblyraja > Amblyraja radiata. The sequence goes on along the minus strand of NC_045958.1, from coordinate 51,837,698 downwards.
CCACATCCTGAAAAATAAACGAATAAAAAGAAAAGTGTAGGAATGTATTGTTGTTACATTATGTTATTGTTAAGATTTATGAGTGGAATACGTGTTCAGGAACACCCTGTGTATTTATTCTTTAAGACTGCGTATTGTTTTGGGCATGCTGAGTATATTGGGTGTGGTGATAAAGTAGCCATTGTTTACAATGTGCTCAGCAGCAAGTCTGAGCTAAGTAATTAATCACAGATACAAGGACCAAGCCACCATGTTTCACAGTGAGTTTAGTGGGTGGCGGGTGGTTCTGGAAGGGCAACCGGAACTGAGAACTCCTAGGTTTCTTGATTGGGCCCACAGGTCACCTTCTGCCTTACAGGAGCACTGAAAACAATATTTAAAGCTGGCCTTAATTACCTCTTCGCACTCTCGAGGGAGCACTTGGCAATAGCCTGGTGAGAATCCAGCCCCGTTCTGCCATGTAGACTGAAATAAAAATACAAAATACAAGAAATTCTCAGAACGTCGGGTGGCATCTGCGGAGAAAAACGAAGTCAATGTTTCAGGTTGCTAACCTTTTATCAGTTTGTAAGTACAACTATTCTTCAATTGGTAAAAGGGATGCAAGACGTTTTGTTAAGCAAAATATTGTAAATGGAAAAAGTTAGAGTCAATGCATTATGGATATATGGGTGCAGTGTATGATCCTTTGTTAGGCTCAAAATAGAATATAAAAGGTAGTTATGCTGGAACTGAATGCAATATAATTGAGGCCGCAGCTCAAGTACTGATTCAGATTCGGATTAGCTTATTGCCCTATAGACAAGGGTGCAATGTAAATGTCCTTGTTCATATGATATTCATTTGAGAACTGTTTACAGTTCTAGTCACTAATTTACTTGAAAGACATTTGCACTGGAAAAGACAAAGGAGAAAAAATGTGTAAGTTTGTGTTTTTTAGCTTTGGAGAAGAGGATGATGAGGCACGACCTAATCAAGATGTATAACAAATCAAATAGGAAGAGTTCACTTGCCTTTACAGAGATCAATACCTAAGGAGCACAGATATAAAATGTAAGGTTGGAAAATTTCTACGATTCTCTCACTTACTTAGAACAGAAGCCCTAAAAGAGACACTGACCAGACAGATAAACCTAGACCTGCTGTATGATGAGTACACCAACTTTATGCCAGCTGCTCGTTTGAATGATACATTGGAGACATTTGGAGGTCAAGGAACATCTGTGGAAAGAGAAAGAATCAATATTTTAGTGGAAAGCCCTTCATTTGAACTGTGCTATGAGACATCTATCAGAAAGAATGCGTTCAAAATAAAGGAGAAAGGATAACTCAAGCATTGTCTTGGATTGCAACTTTGCACACAGCTTGAATTCCTTCTCAATGCATGAAAGGTGATATTTCTATTTCCATCAGCACACTTGTGGAATAAACCATGCTGGAGCGTCTGATGACCAAAATCTAAACTTCCTTTGCAACACAAGCAGTAAATCCCCAGTGACTGAGAAATGCGGTGAAAGCTCAGGTTATGAAAGCAAAGGTAGACTTTGAGAGTGAATTTGGAAGAAATGTAAGAATAGATTCCAGAAGCTACCTTAGGACATAAAATGGGTAGCAAATGCGTCATCTTCCAACGGCGCAGGACATTTGGTGAGACCACACCCAAAATGCTGTGAGCAGTTCATTTCTCTACTAAATGTAGACTTTGGAAGTGTAGATATACCAGACTCATTTCAGTGATGAGGGGCTTAAAAAGGATGGGATTGGAATTTAAAAAGAATGAGTGGTGATTTCATTGAAACATTGCAGATTCACAGTGAAATTGATACAATTGACTGTGTTTCCTCTAGCTGGTGTTTCCAGATCAAAGGTTTCAGAATAAGAGACCAGTCAGTTAACACAGTTGAGCAGAAATGCCTTTATGCAAAGAATTATGCATCATTGGAATTTTCAACCACAGAGGGATGTGATTGCCCAGTCTTGGGGCATATTCAGACCTGAGATTGACACATTTTGGATACTAAGGATATACCGTATATAGAATGGGGTGGGGAGAATATGGAGGGTTAGCCACAATTTTATTAAGCTTAAGGAATCATTTGGCCTTCTCCTGTTTTTATGTCTTATGTCCTTGGTATTGAAGATGAAATTCATCATCTTCTTCAGTGTCAAGCACAGACTTTGATCAAGATCTCACACTCAGCACAAAACCCATGGTCCATCATAGTCTCATGAAACTAGGACAATATATAACCCAGTCTCAAAACACCAAAGTGTTATCTATAAGCTGTCTCTCCAAAGTCCTCCATATCGATGCATAGCATAGGTGAGAAAATGTAATTGTCTCTCCCAGGCAAACATCTTCGGCAACAAGGCTTTAGTTACACTGAGTTGCTTCCAAAAGGCAGGCCACATTGCTCACATGACTCCCAAAACAGGCATTTGATTCTGATCCTCAATACTGCCAGAGATTACCAGCTGGACAGAGGAAGTGATTCAAAGGTACACAGAAAAGCTGGAGAAACTCAGGGGGAGCAGCAGCATCTATGGAGCGAAGGAAAAAGGCAACGTTTCGGGCCGAAACCCTTCTTCAGATTCAATGATGTTCTGAAAGCCATTTTGTAAATGCGTGACTTGCATACCAAATTGTAATAATTCCTGCCTTTTGTATAAAAGGTGGAGCATTTGGGATGGCACTGAGATCTTTAAAGTCCCTTTGAGCATGTACACAACAATGGATTAGCAAGTGTAATGAAATGCCAATGTAGGCAAGGAAAAAGATGTGCCCATTGTGTGCCCCAATGGCAGCCAGGAAACATTTGTAGTGCACTTGGTGGGGCCCAAAGGGCCTGTTTCCGCGCTGTATCTCTAAACTAAACTAAACTAAATAAACTAGATAAAAGGTATATTGATGAGCACCTGAAGGGCTTAGCTTGCAGGGTCAGGGATCAGGAGCTGAGAAGACTAACCGGAGAAGATTAACCTAAAATTCTATTGTTGTCTGGCATATAAAAACATTGACTGAATGACCTCCCCTTCCAAAAAAAAAATTTGATTCTATGATTGTACCCTGCATGAATTTTTCTGAATAGCACAATTTTGAACCAAATAATTCATCTCCACTTGTGGGCACAAGAGACTACAGATGCTGGAATCCTGAGCATGACATAAAGTGCTGGAGGAACTCAGCGGGTCAGGCAGCATCTGGGGAGGGAGTAGACAGGCGACATTTCAAGACGGAATCCGACAGTATGAAGAAGGGTCCCATACTGTCCAATCCCTCCCCAGATGCTGCTTGTCCCACTGAATTCCTCCAGCATGTTGTGTTTTGCTCATCCCCTTGTATTCTCCGTAGCAGCATTCTCAACTTTCTATGATGAGAATTTCCTAAGCTTCATTTACAAATGACCTGTTGGAATGATTATTATTTTGGAATGGTGGTTACTTCAGAGATAATTTTTTACATTTTAATAACTGTAGATTGGCTATTGCATGTTAGCCAATTAGAATGCTTAGTAATTGTAACCTAAGTATAACATTCATAGTGTAAGGACTTGCCCACTTGCCTGCCAGTAGCAGTAGCAGCGTGAATGTGTAATGACCTGCTTACAAGATTATGACCTGAACAATAAAGATGCTTGTGTTTCAACCTGTGTGAGTTTGAGCTCTTTATAGTTGGTCATCTTAATTTCTGCATCACTTTACAATGAATAATCATCGTTAGTAACACGTTATCAAGTCTGAAGAAGGATCTCGACCCAAAACGTCACCTATTCCTTCGCTCCATAGATGCTGCCTCACCCGCTGAGTTTCTCCAGCATTTTTGTCTACCTTTGATTTTTCCAGCATCTGCAGTTCTTTCTTAAACATTATTAGGTCATATACTGCAAGGATTGAACTAACTAAATCAATTTCTGCAATTGGCCATCAACATGTTTTACATCAAGAATGCAGATGTAAATTAAGTTCTGAATCGCCATTATCTTGGGAACCAGTAAGAAGTCCTGTTTTGATCGACTGGACTACATGTGAAAGGCTCCTCAGACATATTGTAAGAGAAAAGCAGGTACTTACATATTGTGTAATTCTGGCCAGGGGAAAGGCTTGGCTTGAAATGTTAACCTCTATTTTTCTTTTGGTTGCTTTCCAAAAGAGATACTGTTAATTGGACATTGAACAAATTAAACAGTAGTTAGATATTTGGGGCCATGATCCTTTGTTCCTTGTGCTTTCTCTGCCATTCAAAGAGATTGGCATGGATTTATTATTATGGTGCTGTATACCAAGATACGTTGTAAAATCTTGCTTTCCAGGCAGATTCTACAATATTTGTGTGCAATCACATCCATGACCACAACAACAATAGAGAAAGTGCAATCACACCTTCCATGTTCATAACAGCTACAGAGAAAGTGTAGATGAAAAAGCGTCCATTCAAAATTGTGATAGCAGCAAGGAGGACATTGTTCTTGAATCTGTAGTATGTGCTTTCACATAAACCTGATGAACCTTCCACACACTTCATCTATTGCAAGTGTATTCCCTCATGGAGCAGGAGCCATACCTGCATACGATATCTCATGTGCACAGTCATCATGTTACTATATAATGGAGCAAGATATCTATTCTTGGACACAAATTTTCAAGGTGGCAACCTTTGCTTATACAATCAAGGAAAATAATCCATGCTTTTTTTATTAAAAAAAAGTTCTTCATTGCATCTGTAGGCCCAGTTATTGGATTGTTTCTCTTATTAAAACAATGCATTTTAAATGCAGGTACTCTGCACACATAAACCAGAAAGGTGACGTTGGTGTTATTTAAGATTTACAGATACTGAGCAGTTGCAATTCTGCAGGTGTTAACTGAAACCATAAGCTTTTATAAGAAGTAGCAGTTTATATTGTGAACCTATCTCACTTTTCATCTTGACTTGAATTGTTTCAGCGTTAACAAGCTGCAACAAGCCTAATTGTACAGCGGCATTTAAACACGACTGCGTGAGCATAGTTCTCAAGAATCCATGGTGGGGCATTTTATTTATATTGTCAGGTGTGTTGAAAGTCACCCACTCAGTGTGACACTGCCTACATTGTTCTTAGTTCTGAGAGATTTGCTTCTGTCAAATATTTCAAGATTGTTTTTTTTACCTCCCTTTCTTTCTTTAGTTTTGCTCTGGTCACCTGCTTAAGAAGTATGACAAACAAATGCAACAGGCGTTTTCTTTCTCTCCACATTTCCTTGTTGTCATGGCAAGGCCCCCCCCCCCCCCCCCCCCCACCCCCACCCCCCCCCCCCCCCCCCACCCCTCACCCCCCCTCCTAGTAACATGGCCCTGTGACTAATATTGGAATTTAGCAAGAAGTCAGATCCAGTTTCACAAGGAGATATTGTAATGCAAGCAGTATCTCCTGTCAAGGTAGATGATGTATGACTAAGAAGAATGAATTGTTTTTCTTTTCTTATTCAAGGTTATCTTTCACTGTTGGTTTTGTGATGGTGATAATAGGGATTATCATACAGCATGTAACAAGCCATTCTGCTTCACTGGCAGAGATAAACTACTATGTCAATATGCATGGTGGGAACAAATTACTTCTGATATTCTGTAGCAGTGTGTCTATTCCCTTTTCCCAGCCAGGCCACAATTATGTTTTAAGCTTCCTGTCTTTCAGTTGAGCAGGTCTGCAAAACAGAACCCAGTTTCTGCAGCAAACTGCTGGATGCATTTTAGATAAAACTCATAATTTATTACCCACACGCAGGAAATTTTGGACGGTATTTGAGATCACCATTTAAAAATCTATCACACCCAAAATCCTATCCTGAAATCACCCTGGGAATTTTGAATATTGGCACCTTAGATGTGGTTTTAATATGTAGTTTTAATACTTTTTATCTAGTAGACGGTGAGTTTTGTTTTCCCTATTCCATTTGAAGCATGAAGTCATGCATTGAGTCATAGTATCACACGTTTAGTGACACGTATAACTATTCATATTTAATATTAGCAAAATATCTTATCAGACAAGTAAAAATTGGTTTGTTTCAGGCTCCATTTTGGTAAGACCTGGATATCTAGTCTACAGTGTTGTGTGTATAAAGCTGGTTAATTAGACCAATCTAAGTTCAATTGCCTCGACACAGGTGACAGAGGTATAAGGATGCAGTAGCAGCAGAAGTATTGATTTTTGAGATTCTCTTTCCCTCTTTACTTCCCCCATTCTAATTTACTCATATGAATATGCACTGCTTTTTATGTTTGCACTAAATATTCTTCCCTTTATCCTTTACACTGTGGATGGCTTGATTTATAGTTATGTATAATCTTTTCGCTAGCTGGATAGCACGCAACAAAAAAGCTTTTCACTGTACCTCGTTACACGTGACAATAATAAACTCAACATAAACTTAAAACTTAAACTTGTGGGTACACAAAATTGGACAATCCAATGCGTGTTGTTCCCAATGATGAGTGACAATGCAGAAACACTTCAGGGATAGCACAAATAATTTATTCATGACTCCATTTCAGATGCCATGTTGAGACTTGTCTGTTGAACAAATTTCCTAGTCAAGTATTTTCAGGAAGACCTGGCAGATTTCATTTATTACTAAGTGTTGTTTCACATTTTATAAGATTTATTGAATTAAATGTCACAACTTGCTTTGGCGAGTGTAAATCTTCTCTTTTTGGCCTTTTACTCCAGAATGAGAAAAAAACTGATGATGAAATCTGATTGTCCTGTAAGCATAGTTCCATGGGAGTCACACTAACCTAAACTAGCATGCATTTAATTCCTCTTGTACACTGTTCAATTGATTATTTATTGTAACACCATCCTTAATAGGATATTTTTGTGCATTATTAATTGATTGATTGGTTGAACTGATTGAACTGATTGAAAGACACCACATGGAAACAGGCTCTTCGATCCAAGAGTGGAAATCACTATCAAAACATGGAGGGGACGGGGGACACAATGTTATGGCGGCCACGCGCGCATGCGCACACTCACACACACGCGCGCGGGGCTTCGGAGGCTCAATCCAGCGCTAAATGCAGCTCAACTCTGCCTGTCTCACCGGGTTAACTACAGCCCTGTCTGGACTGACGGGACACCAGCGCTGCTTCTCCGTGCTGGCCATATTTCCCGCAAGTCCAGGAAGGGTTGTAAGCTCACCTGGCGGGACAGGCAGAGTTAGCTGGGTTTAGCGCTGTTTCTCTGCGCTGGCCCGTCTGACTGCCGACCAAAGATCCTATAGCAGAGGATCTTTGCTGCCGACCTCTCTGGCCACCCACGGGGGGGGGGGGGGGGTACTCGGGAGAAGACAGGACAGCGCCGGAGACCCGGCCGGGATCATCCTGCCTGCGGATGAAGCGCAGGTCTGTGCCATGTCTCCCTCCTCCAATCACCGCGCTCTATCCCCAGTCCCACCCCCCCCCACTCCTCCCTCCTCCAATCATCGCGCTGAATCATGTCCCGCCCCCATTACCTGCTGACCGACGTCTCTCTCCTCCAATCGGCGCCCTCGATCATCAGTCCCACCCCCACTGTCTCGCAAAAAGCGGAGATTTCACCGGATTTTAAAATCCGGATTACAAAAACTTGGGGGGCATGTCCCCCACCTCTCAAAACATGGCGGGGACGTATCCCCTCTGGCCTCCCCGGGTTTTCCGCCCCTGCTTTGATCCACCGTGCCAACCAGTTCACACTAGTTCGATGTTATCCCACTTCTGTGTCCACTCCCTGCACACGAGGGGCAATTTACAGTGGCAAATTGACCTACAAATCCGCACGTCTTTACAGCCCTGCCCCACTGTACAAGTTCATTCAAAAAGTTCTCCCGAGTTTGCCCTGATTCAAACTGGGAGATTTACGGTAATGGCCGCGCGTCAGTACTCGGGGCTCTCGTGGACATTTTTCAACATGTTGAAAAATCTTCACCAGTCTTCCCGAGCTTACCGCGTTTCCCGAGTACCTGCCGTTAGCGTTACGAGCCGCTAAGAGACGTCCCCGATCTCCGACGTACCCGCTACGTTCATTCTCTGTGCTTACCACGAGTTTGATTTTTTTTTTAACTCGGGAGAGCTCTTGAATGAACTCGCATTGTGGGACAGGGTCATTACAATGACGGAGGAAACCATAATACCCGGAGGAAATCTGCGTGGGCACAGGGAGAATGTGCAAAGTCCATACAGATAGCATCTGAGGACTTTGGGTCCAAACCTGGGTCTCTGAATTATTTGCTTGCTTATTTGAGAGGAAAATGCTTACAGTTTTAAAAATCAGTTACCACCAGGTAAGTTTTCTTATTTTGTTATGCTTGGTGCGTAAGCAGAATACTGTCTAGATCATGAAGGCATGCTTTGACACTTTTAAAGTTATGCAAACTGACCCTCACATGAATAATCTAAGGTATTCTAAGGGAGGACCACAGTCTAGGGTCCTTCTGCTGCTGGACATATAGGGGCAGAATCCGGTGGGGACTCCCCTCAAATAAGGGAAGGGATATTACCCCAGGGGACCAAATGAATAGCAAGGGTGGAAACATAGAAAATAGGTGCAGGAGGAGGCCATTTGGCCCTTCGAGCCAGCATCGCCATTCATTGTGATCATGGCTGATCTTCCACAATCAGTAACCCGTGTCTGCCTTCTCCCCATATCCCTTGATTCTGCTAGCCTCTAGAGCTCTATCTAACTCTTTTAAATTCACCCAGTGAATTGGCCTCTACTGCCTTCTGTGGCAGAGAATTCCACAAATTCACAACTCTCTGGGTGAAAAAGTTTTTCTCATCTCTGTTTTAAATGGCCTCCCCTTTATTCTTGGACTGTGGCCCCTGGTTGTGATCTCCCCCGTCATTGGGAACATTTTTCCTGCATCTAGCTTGTCCAGTCCTTTTATAATTTTATACATTTCTATAAGATATCCTCTCATCCTTCTAAATTACAGTGAATACAAGCCCACTCCTTCCAATCTTTCCTCATATGACAGTCCTGCCATCCCGGGGATTAACCTCGTGAACCTACGCTGCACTGCCTCAATACCAAGGATGTCCTTCCTCAAATTAGGAGATGAAAACTGCACACAATACTCCAGATGTGGTCGCACCAGGACCCTATACAACTGCAGAAGGACCTCTTTACTCCTATACTCAAATCCTTTCTTTATGAAGGCCAACATGCCATTCGCTTTCTTCACTGCCTGCAGTACCTGCAGGTTTACTTTCAGTGAGTGTACAAGGACACCCAGGTCTCGTTGCACCTCCCTTTTTCCTAATCTGATTACATTGAGATAATAATCTGCCTCCTTGTTCTTGCAGCCAAAGTGGATAACCTCACATTAATCTACATTAGACTGCATCTGCCACGCATCTGCCCACTCACTCAACCTGTCCAAGTCACCCTGCAACCTCCTAGCATCCTCTTTGCAGTTCACACTGCCACCCAGCTTTGTGTCATCTGCAAATTTGTTAGTGTTACTTTTAATCCCATCATCTAAATCAGGGGTCGGCAACCTTGTTCTGCATAGGGGCTGGGATGCATGTCTGTGAGCATATGGCAGGCCACATCTATCACGTGTACACATGGTTCCCACCCCCATCCCGCCCCGGATGGCAAGCATCAAATTACGTGTTCACAGGAGGTGGACAAAAATGCTAGAGAAACTCGGTGGGTGAGGCAGCCTCATGCAATCCTTGCATGTCTCACCCGCTGAGTATCTCCAACATTTTTGTCCACCTTTGATTTTTCCAGCAGCTGCAGTTCTTTCTTAAACATGTTCACAGAAGGTGCGCGGCCATGCCAGCGGCTTTGCGCAGGATGCGGTACAGCCAGAGCTCAGCGATCGGGCGGTGTGCTCGGTCATGGCGCTCGGCCAGGGCTCTCGGGCGGGGCGCTCGGCGGGCTGGATGATTACGGGGGGAAAAGTCTGCCTGTGGGCCAGATAATTTCAGGTTAGGGGCCGCATTCGGCCCAGGGGCCGGAGGATGCAAACCCCCGAACTAAATAATTAATATATATTGTAAATAGTTGCAGCCCTAGCACCGAGCCTTGCGACACTCCACTCGCCACTGCCTGCCATTCTGACAGGGACCCGTTTCTTCCTACTGTTTGTTTCCTGTCTGCCAACCAATTCTCTATCCATGTCAATACCGTACCCCCGATACCATGTGCTCTAATTTTGCCCACTAATCTGTGTGGGACCTGATCAAAGGCTTTCTGAAAGTTCGGATACACTACATCCACAGGCACCCCTTCATCCATTTTACTTGTCACATCCTCAAAATATTCCAGAAGATTAGTCAAGCAGGATTTCACCTTCATAAATCCATGCTGACTTGGACCATTCCTTTTACTGCTATCCAAATACGCCGTTATTACTTCTTTAATAATTGACTCCAGCATCTTCCCCACCACCGAAGTCAGGCTAACTGGTCTGTAATTCCCCGTTTACTCCCTCGCTCCTTTCTTGAAAAGTGGGATAACATTAGCTTCTCTCCAATCCACAGGAACTGATCCTGAATCTATAGAACATTGGAAAATGATCACCAATGCGTCCACGATTTCTAGAACCGCCTCCTTGAGTACCCTAGGATGCAGACCATCAGGCCCTGGGGATTTATCAGCCTTCGGTCCATGAGTCTACCCAATACTGTTTCTCGCTTAATGAAATTTTCTTTCAGTTCCCCTGTCTCCCTAGATCCTCTAGTACATCTGGGGGATTGTTTGTGTCTTCCTTAGTGAAGACAGAACCAAAGTACCTGTTCAACTCACCTGCCAATTCCTTGTTCCCCATAATAATTTTACCTGTTTCTGCCTTCAAGGGACTCACATTTGTCTTTACTAATCTTTTTCTCTTAACATACCTAAAGAAGCTTTTACTATCCTTATTTATATTCTTGGCGTGCTTACCTTCGTACTTCAACTTTTCACCCTGTGTTGCCATTTTTGTTTCCTTCTGATGTCCTTTGAAAGTTTCCCAATCCTCTTCCTTCCGGCTACTCTTTGCTATGTTATACACCTTTTCTTTGAGTTTTATACCATCCCTAACTTCCCTTGTCAGCCACAGTTGCCTCTTACTCCCCCTAGAATCTTTATTCCTCTTTGGAATGAAATGATCCTGCATCTTCTGTATTATGCCCAGAAATTCCTGCCATTGCTGTTCCACCGTCATTCCTGCTAGGATCCTTTTTCAGTCGACCTTGGCCAGCTCCTCTCTCATGCCTTCATAGTTCCCTTTGTTCAACTGCATCACTGACACTTCTGATTTAACCTTCTCCCTCTCAAATTGCAGATTTAAATTATCATATTGTCACTACCTCCTTTACCTTGATTTCCCTTATTAAATCTGGTTAATTAGAGGACACTAAATCCAGAATTGCCTTCTTTCTGGTAGGCTCCAGTACAAGCTGCTCGAAGAATCCATCTTGGAAGCACTCTACAAACTCCCTTTCTTGGGGTCCAGAACCAACCTGATTTTCCCAGTCTCCCTGCATATTGAAATCTCCCATAACCACAGTGGCATTACCTTTGTTACATGCCAATTTTAACTCCTGCTGCAACTTGCACCCTATATCCAGGCTACTGTTTGGGGGCCCGTAGATACTGTAACCCATTAGTGTCTTCTTACCTTTACAATTCCTCAATTCTATCCACAACGACTCTACATCGTCAGTCCCCATGTCACCCCTCGCAAGGGACTGAATCTCATCCCTCACCAACAGAGCTACCCCACCTCCTCTGCCCACCTGCCTGTCCTTTCTATAGGACGTAGAACCCTGAATATTCAGTTCCCAGTCCCGATCCTCCTGCACCTATGTCTCTGTAATCCCCACAATGTCATATCTACTAATCTCTAACTGAGCCTCATCCACTTTACCTCTTATACATCGTGCATTTGGATATAATACGTTTAATCCATTACTCACCTCACCTTTCACATTCATTCCTATTCACTTGGCCATACTCTCCTATCCCTTTGTGAGCTTTCTGCCCCATTAATTCTGGTGTCTTTCTTAACTTTTCCTACACTCTCTTTCCCTTTAACTCCATCCTTGTATTTCCAATTTGTCTCCCCCCCCCCCCCCCAACACTATTTAGTTTAAAGATAGGTGCAAAAACTGCTGTGACACTACTGAATGTATTGACACTGAGTATGTATTTAGAGTTATTTCCACGATTTTTGTTTTGTATATCTTTTTTATGCTGAATACATTTTATTATTGTATTTTAAAATAAAACCCTTCTACTGATGCAGCTTGATTGCTGTGACTCTCCAGCTATTTGGTTTCTTTTTCCGCTCAGGATTCCAGCATCTGCAATGTCTTGAGTCTCCATTTAACAAAGAACATAATTCTAAGGCACTTCATGAAAACAGGACCAGCCAAAAATTGAAAATAGGCCGCACTACAAGATCTTTGTGAAATAATTCAAATGCTTGGCCAGAGAGACAGGTTTTGAAGGAGGAAAGTGTGCCAAAAGAGGAGCAGAGAACATTGTAGTGGCTGGAGAGATGGGTATATTTTAAGAATTAAAAGTCTTGGTAGCTGAAGATGTGGTGTCATTAGTAATGAGGCTTAATGGGCATGCACAAGGCCAACACAATACAATGGTAGGAGCAAAGTGGCACTAATGGTAAATGGCATCCGAAAATAAATGTCTTTATTCTTTGGCCTTCTGTGGCTTTCCAGCCCATGCACTGTGATTTAGGACATAGAAATGCCACTAATGTATATGCTTCAACCATCACCCTCCGCAGTGCATTCCAGGCACTCACTGCCCTCAGTGTTAAAAAACCTATCCTGCACATCCCCTTTAAACTTTGCCCCTCACTGCTCAAAAAGCTCCAAGGAAATGTCAAATACTTTGATACTCATTTGTTTGAAACAGACTGTCAAGAAAATAATGCAACAATATTCAACTTGATATTGTGTGCATCTGCCCCTTGATGTGGCTGCATCATAAAAGTTGTAGTGTCACAAGATGCCCTTCTCAAATTACTGCAGGATTGTCACGGAGGGCACAAATAGTAATACAGAGTTATTGGGTCACAGATGCTTTGGCCCAACTCATCCAAGGTGATTATCTACGCTAGTACCATTTGCCTGTGTTTGGTTCCTATCCTTCCCTATCCATGTACCTGCCGAAATGCATTTTAAACATTGTACTTGTACCTGCCTCTACCATCTCTTATAGCAACTCATTCCATATACCTTCCACCCTCCCTATGAAAAACCTGCCCCTCAGGTCCCTGCTAAACTGCTGATCTTAAACCCATGCCCTCTATTGTTAAACTCCCCTACCCTGGGGAGGAAAGTGTGACTATCTACCCCATAGAAACATAGAAATAGGTGCAGGAGTAGGCCATTCGGCCCTTCGAGCCTGCACCGCCATTCAATATGATCATGGCTGATCATCCAACTCAGTATCCCGTACCTGCCTTCTCTCCATACCCTCTGATCCCCTTAGCCACAAGGGCCACATCTAACTCCCTCTTAAATATAGCCAATGAACTGGCCTCGACTATCCTCTGTGGCAGGGAGTTCCAGAGATTCACCACTCTCTGTGTGAAAAAAGTTCTTCTCATCTCGGTTTTAAAGGATTTCCCCCTTATCCTTAAGCTGTGACCCCTTGTCCTGGACTTCCCCAACATCGGGAGCAATCTTCCTGCATCTAGCCTGTCCAACCCATTAAGAATTTATCCCTTTGATAAATTTATAAACCTTTTTTAGGTAATTTCTCAGTCTCCTTTGCTCCATTGAAAGCAGCCCCAACCTATCCAATTACTCCTTGTACTACAAACCTTACAGTCCCAGCAACATTAAAGTCCTAGCCAAACTAAATTAGTTTTAATTAGTTCGAGCAGGGCAAGATTGGTTTGGCATTTAGGCATCATACCCCATCTTATTACAGATGGGAACATGGCTATTGGTAACAACCAACCTGCTCTTGTTAAGTTCAGATTACTTTATAATTGTAAACAACTTCATTATTATGAAGAAGGGTTTCAGCCCGAAACGTTGCCTATTTCCTTCGCTCCATAAATGCTGCTGCACCCGCTGAGTTTCTCCAGCTTTTTTGAGTACATTCATTATTATGAATGTGAGCATGGAAACCTCTGGAGACTTTACGCCCCACCCAAGGTTTCCGTGCGGTTTCCGTGCGGTTTCCGTGCGGTTTCCGTGCGGTTTCCGTGCGGTTCCCGGAGGTTCCCGGAGGTTTTTGTCAGTCTCCCTACCTGCTTCCAATACCTGCAACCACCTGCAACCTCCGGGAACCGCACGGAAACCTTGGATGGGGCGCTAAGTCTCCAGAGGTTTCCGTTCAGGTTTCCTAAGTGGGAAAGGGGCATTACAGAAACATAGAAACATAGAAAATAGGTGCAGGAGTAGGCCATTCGGCCCTTCGAGCCTGCATCGCCATTCAATATGATCATGGCTGATCATCCAACTCAGCATCCTGTACCTGCCTTCTCTCCATACCCCCTGATCCCTTTAGCCACAAGGGCCACATCTAACTCCCTCTTAAATATAGCCAATGAACTGGCCTCAACTACCTACTGTGGCAGAGAATTCCAGAGATTCACCACTCTCTGTGTGAAAAAAGTTTTCCTCATCTCGGTCCTAAAAGATTTCCCCCTTATCCTTAAACTGTGACCCCTTGTTCTGGACTTCCCCAACATCGGGAACAATCTTCCTGCATCTAGCCTGCCAACCCCTTAAGATTTTTGTAAGTTTCTATAAGATCCCCCCTCAATCATCTAAATTCTAGCGAGTACAAACCGAATCTATCCAGTCTTTCTTCATATGAAAGTCCTGACATCCCAGGAATCAGTCTGGTGAACCTTCTCTGTACTCTATGGCAAGAATGTCCTTCCTCAGATTAGGAGACCAAAACTGTACTACATTACTCCAGGTGTGGTCTCACCAAGACCCTGTACAACTGCAGTAGAACCTCCCTGCTCCTATACTCAAATCCTTTTGCTATGAATGCTAACATACCATTCGCCTTCTTCACTGCCTGCTGCACCTGCATGCCTACTTTTAATGACTGGTGTACCATGACACCCAGGTCTTGTTGCATCTCCCCCTTTCCTAATCGGCCACCATTCAGATAACAGTCTACTTTCCTGTTTTTGCCACCAAAGTGGTAACCTCACATTTATCCACATTATACTGCATCTGCCATGCATTTTCCCACTCACCCAGCCTATCCAAGTCACCTTGCAGCCTCCTAGCATCTTCCACACAGCTAACACTGCCCCCCAGCTTCGTGTCATCCGCAAATTTGGAGATGTTGCATTCAATTCCCTCGTCCAAATCATTAATATATATCGTAAATAGCTGGGGTCCCAGCACTGAGCCTTGCGGTACCCCACTAGTCACTGCCTGCCATTGTGAAAAGGACCCGTTTACTCCTACTCTTTGCTTCCTGTCTGCCAGCCAGTTCTCTATCCACATCAATACTGAACCCCCAATACCGTGTGCTTTAAGTTTGTATACTAATCTCTTATGTGGGACCTTGTCGAAAGCCTTCTGAAAGTCCAGATATAACACATCCACTGGTTCTCCCTTATCCACTCTACTAGTTACATCCTCGAAAAATTCTATAAGATTCGTCAGACATGATTTACCTTTCATAAATCCATGCTGACTTTGTCCAATTATCTCACCACTTTCCAAATGTGCTGCTATCCCATCTTTAATAACTGACTCTAGCAGTTTCCCCACTACTGACGTTAGACTAACTGGTCTGTAATTCCCCATTTTCTCTCTCCCTCCCTTTTTAAAAAGTGGGGTTACATTAGCTACCCTCCAATCCTCAGGAACTACTCCAGAATCTAAAGAGTTTTGAAAAATTATCACTAATGCATCCACTATTTCTGGGGCTACTTCCTTAAGTACTCTGGGATGCAGCCTATCTGGCCCTGGGGATTTATCGGCCTTTAATCCATTCAATTTACCTAACACCACTTCCCGGCTAACCTGGATTTCACTCAGTTCCTCCATCTCATTTGACCCCCGGTCCCCTGCTATTTCCGACAGATTATTTATGTCTTCCTTAGTGAAGACAGAACCAAAGTAGTTATTCAATTGGTCTGCCATATCCTTGTTCCCCATGATCAATTCACCTGTTTCTGACTGCAAGGGACCTACATTTGTTTTAACTAATCTTTTTCTCTTCACATATCTATAAAAGCTTTTACAGTCAGTTTTTATGTTCCCTGACAGTTTTCTTTCATAATCTATTTTCCCTTTCCTAATTAAGCCCTTTGTCCTCCTCTGCTGGACTCTGAATTTCTCCCAGTCCTCTGGTAGGCTGCTTTTTCTGGCTAATTTGTACGCTTCATCTTTTGTTTTGATACTATCCCTGATTTCCCTTGTTATCCATGGAGGCACTACCTTCCCTGAATTATTTTTTTGCCAAACTGGGATGAACAATTGTTGTAGTTCATCCATGCAGTCTTTAAATGCCTTCCATTGCATATCCACCGTCAACCCATTAAGAATCAATTGCCAGTCTATCTTGGCCAATTCACGTCTCATACCCTCAAAGTTACCTTTCTTTAAGTTCAGGACCCTTGTTTCTGAATTAACAATGTCACTCTCTATCCCAATGAAGAACTCAACCATATTATGGTCACTCTTGCCCAAGGGGCCACGCACAACAAGACTGCTAACTAACCCTTCCTCATTACTCAATACCCAATCTAGAATAGCCTGCTCTCTAGTTGGTTCCTCTACATGTTGGTTTAGAAAACTATCCAGCATACATTCCAAGAAATCCTCTTCCTCAGCACCCTTGCCAATTTGATTCGCCCAATCTATATGTAGATTGAAGTCACCCATTATAACTGTTTTACCTTTGTTGCACGCATTTCTAATTTCCTGTTTGATGCCATCCCCAACTCCGCTACTACTGTTAGGTGGCCTGTACACAACTCCCACTAGCGTTTTCTGCCCCTTAGTGTTTCGCAGCTCTACCCATATCGATTCCACATCCTCCAAGCTAATGCCCTTCCTTTCTATTGCGTTAATCTGCTCTCTAACCAGCAACGCTACCCCACCTCCTTTCCCTTTCTGTCTATCCCTCCTGAATATTGAATATCCCTGGATGTTCAGCTCCCAGCCTTGGTCACCCTGGAGCCATGTCTCCGTGATCCCAACTATATCATAGTCATTAATAGCTATCTGCACATTCAACTCATCCACCTTATTACGAATGCTCCTTGCATTGAGACACAAAGCCTTCAGGCTTGTTTTTACAACACTCTTACCCCTTATACAATTATGTTGAAAAGTGGCCCTTTTTGATTATTGCCCTGGATTTGTCTGCCTGCCACTTTTACTTTTCACCTTGCTACCTATTGCTTCTACCCTCATTTTACACCCCTCTGTCTCTCCGCTCACACATTTAAGAAACCCTTTCCCTTTAACTCCATCCTCAACTATCCCATTTGACACCCCACACCCCTTATTCAGTTTAAAACCACCTGTGTAGCAGTGGCAAACCTGCCTACCAGAATGCTGGTTCCCAACCTGTTAAGATGCAATCCGTCCCTTTTGTACAGTTCCCCCTTACTCTAAAACAGATCCCAGTGATCTAAGAATCTAAATCCCTGCCCCGTGCACCAGTTCTCAGCCATACATTCAGGTCCCAAATCTCCCTGTTCCTGCTCTCACCAGCACGAGGAACGGGAAGCAAACCGGAGATAACAACCCTGGAGGTCCTGCTTTTCAGCATTTTTCCGAGCTCACGCTGCAGAATATTCATCCCCTTCTTTCTGACATCATTTGTGCTGACATGTACTACGACGTCCGGCTGTTCACCTTCGCCCTTGAGGATTTTCTGCACTCTGTCCGTGACATCCTGGATCCTGGCGCCAGGTAGGCAGCACACCATCCTCGAATCCCGTCTGTTGCCGCAGAAACCCCTGTCCGTACCTCTCACAATGGAGTCTCCCACTACAATGGCGTTGCCTGACTTTGGCCTATTTGGTTTTGGCTCAACAGCCCTATTTGCATCGCAAGCCAGTCCGCCGCTCAGTGTAACAACGTATTCTGTCCCGACAGCTTCTAAGTGGGTGAACCTGTTCACAAGAGGTACAACACCCGGGGATGTTTGCATTCCATGTTTCCCTCCCTTTCTCACCGTCTCCCACCTTCTCTCTTCCATACATTATACATTTCTGTTTGCAGGAATGACTCAAATTGAACCATGGGTACAAACTACCTGCATTGGGCAAAAGATAAATTTGAATATCAGGTCATATTATAATAATAATATAATAATAAATTTTATTTATGGGCGCCTTTCAAGAGTCTCAAGGACACCTTACAAAAATTTAGCAGGTAGAGGAAAAACATGTAAGGGGAATGAAATAAATAGTAGAGACATGACTAGTACACAAAGTAAAGACAGAATTCAATACAAAACACAATATGAGGCAATTAATGCACAGATGAAAAGGGAGGGGGACGTGGGGCTAAGGATAGGCAGAGGTGAGGAGATGGGTCTTGAGGCGGGACTGGAAGATGGTGAGGGACACGGAATTGCGGATCAGTTGGGGGAGGGAGTTCCAGAGCCTGGGAGCTGCCCTGGAGAAGGCTCTGTCCCCAAAACTGCCGAGGTTGGGCTTGTGGATGGAGAGGAGACCGGCTGATGTGGATCTGAGGGACTGTGAGGGTTGGTAGGGGGAGAGGAGGTCAGTGAGATATGGGGGGGCCAGATGGTGGAGGGCTTTGTAGGTGAGGATCAGGATTTTGTAGTTGATCCGGTGGGAGATGGGAAGCCAGTGAAGTTGTTTGAGGACTGGAGTGATGTGATGCCAGGATTTGGTGTGGGTGATGAGTCGGGCGGCTGCGTTCTGGACCAGTTGGAGTCGGTTGATGTAGGTGGAGCTGATGCCAAGGAGAAGTGAGTTGCAGTAGTCCAGTCGGGAGGAGATGAAGGCATGGATGAGTCTTTCAGCAGCGGGAGGTGTGAGAGAGGGTCTGAGTTTGGCGATGTTGCGGAGATGAAAGAAGGAGGTTTTAATGACATGGCGGATGTGAGGCTCAAGGGAGAGGGTGGAATCAAAGATCACGCCAAGGTTGCGGGCCTGGGATGATGGGGAGACAGTGGTGCCGTCGATGGTGAGAGTGGGGTTCTTGATTTTGCTGAGTGTGGCTTTGGAGCCTATGAGGAGGAATTCTGTCTTATCGCTGTTGAGTTTGAGGAAATTATGTTGCATCCAGGTTTTTATAGCTGACAAACAGGAGTTGATATGGGAGAGGGGGGGGGTTGTGGGGGGATTTGGTGCCGAGGTAGATCTGGGTGTCATCAGCGTAACAGTGGAAGTCCAGGTTGAAGTGGCGGAGTATCTGACCAAGGGGGAGGATGTAGATGATGAAGAGGAGGGGGCCGAGTACGGAGCCTTGGGGAACGCCTTGAGTGACTGTGGCTGTAGCAGAGGTGTGGTTGTGGAGAGAGATGAAGTGGGATCTGTTGGAAAGGTAGGAACGGAGCCAGCTGAGTTCAGAGCCTTCAATGCCGAGGTCTTTGAGTCTGGTGAGCAGGATGTTATGGTTCACTGTATCGAAGGCTGCGCTCAGGTCGAGGAGGATGAGGATGTTGAGGGAACCAGTGTCAGCAGAGGTGAGGAGGTCATTGAGGACTTTGAGGAGAGCAGTTTCTGTGCTATGGAGGGGGCGAAAGCCAGATTGGAGGGGTTCAAGTAGGTTATACGCAAGGAGGTGGGAATGAAGTTGCGACGCAACGATACGCTCCAGGGTTTTTGAAAGAAAGGGGAGGTTTGAGATTGGGCAGTAGTTAATGAGAGAGGAGGGATCAAGACCAGGTTTCTTTAAGATTGGTGTAACAGCAGCAGTTTTGAAAGCGGAGGGGACAATTCCTTGGGACAATGAGGAGTTGAAGAGATTAGTGAGGTAGGGGCAGAGAACGGGGAGGCAGGACTTCAGCAGGGGAGTGGGGAGAGGGTCGAGGGAGCAGGTAGTGGGTTTGGAAGAGCTGATGAGTTTGGAGATTTCAATAGGGGTGACCAGGTCAAACTGGGAGAGGAAGCAGTGTGGAGGAGGGGTAAGGAGGTCAGTGGAGATGTTAAAAGGAGGGGCCTTGGTAGGTGGTGGAGTAGATGCTGGGGAGTCGGGTACAGGGGATAAAGATTTATAGATGGTGCTGATTTTATCAGCGAAAAAGTGGAGGAATGAGTTGCAGAGAACCGGAGTAGAGGTAGGGAGAGTGTTGGCTCGAGGCTTGAGAAGGTTGCCCACTGTGGAGAAGAGGGTTCTGTGGTTTAGGCAGGGATCGGTGAATATGGAGGAGAGGTAGGCAGATTTTGCAACAATTAGGGCATCTTTGTAGTCAGTGAGGTGGAGTTTGTAAGCTTCAAGGTGGACTGTGAGAGATGATTTCTTTGTGAGTCGTTCAAGTCGGCGACCAGTCTGTTTCAGTTTACGAAGTGCAGGTGTGTACCAGGGTGAAGATGTGTTGAAAGTTACGATTCTTGTTTTGAGGGGGGCCATAGTGTTAAGGGAGGTAGACAAGGTGGAGTTGAGATGGTTTGTGAGATCATCAGGTGAGATGGGGGTTGAGTCCAGGGGGAGAGTGGTGGAGAGCAGGTCAGAGAGATGGTGGGAATCAATGGATTTTAGATTACGGAAGGTGATTTCTCGGAGGAAGCGGGGGCGAGGTGTCGGAGAAGGGATGGTGAACCGTATAAGCTTATGATCAGAGAGGGGGAAGAGGCAAGGATGGAGGTCGAGTATCGGTTGATTTGTGGAGCAGACCAGGTCAAGGATGTGACCTTTGTCATGGGTGGGAAAGGTGACGTGCTGAGTGAGAGAGAAGTTGTCAAGTAAAAAGGCGAATTCAGATGCGAGCTTGCAGGTGGGGGAGTCCATGTGAATATTTAAGTCACCAAGTAGCAGCAGACGTGGGGAGAGGGATGAGGCAAGTGTGAGGAGTTCAGTGAAGTCAGATAGGAAGGAGGGGTTTGGTTTAGGTGGCCGGTAAATGAGGATGACTGTCATATTATGCGCCATAGCAGTATATATTGTAGCAGTATAAAGCAGTAGTACGCCACAGGCTATCCTTCTTCCCTGTGGCTATCAAACTGTACAACTCCTCCCACTTCTGTCATGGGGCAGACTGAGACTGAGACTGAGACTGTCCAAGAAACATAAGAGAGGTGAAACAAACTCTGTCGAACTACTTAGTTCTGGTAAATTTTTGCTTACTGAGTGTGAAATGAAACTTAAAATCATAGCTGGCAGGATAGGACAAAAAAAATGAGACAGTGTTGGCCTGTCCACTCAACACTGAGAAATGAAATGCCCACTGTTGTTTTCCTTGCAATATATTGAATGTCATGTAATTACCTTTAAAGAACTGGGGATTACAGGAGAAGAGAGAATGTGGTGCTGAGTTTCTGTTTTTACTTTCAAACCAAGAAACAGAGGTTTGTATTTTGCTGATATTTCTGTTTACTTTGTGTTCAGTTACATACACTGTGCACCATGGATAAAGTGAACAAGCTGCATCTGCTGACAGATCACAAGATCTATTCACCTTTTGTCTGCCCTGTCTGTGCCCATTTTGCTTTGTAGCAAAATAAATAAAAACTAAATATTTTATGGTATCATTACTTACACTTAGAGCCAGAGTGGTTAAACTATCTATAATTGAAAGTTCTTGATTAAATATTATAAATGTTAATTATCATACATATTCCATGCCTTTACGTATAAAATATATGTCAAAACCACTTAACTTAGATATATGATCAGTTAGAAACATAGATACATAGACAATAGTGCAAGAGTATGCCATTCGGCCCTTCGAGCCAGCACCGCCATTCAATGTGATAATGGCTGATCATACACAATTAGCACCCCGTTCCTGCCTTCTCCCCATATCCTCGGATTCCGCTAACCCTATATCTTTGAATGCATCCAGTGAATTGGCCTCCACTGCCTTCTGAGGCAGAGAATTCCACAAATTCACAACTCTCTGTGTGAAAAAGTTTTTCCTCATCTCAGTTCTAAATGGCCTATCCCTTATTCTTAAACTGTGGCCCCTGGACTCCCCCAACATCGGGAACATGTTTCCTGCAACTAGCGTGTCCAATCCCTTAATAGGTTCAAGGTTCACATTTATTTGTCACATGCACCAATTAATGTACATTGAAATTAGTTACCATGCAGCCATACAATTACAAAGAACACAATACGCAATAGAATTTAACACAAACATCCACCACAGCATTATTCACTGTGATGGAAGGCAATAAAGTTCAGTCAGTCTTCCTCCTTGGAAACTTCTTCAATTCCCACCCTAAGTTCAATGGACATTTTTACTTGCTTGCTTTTCTTTCATTGCACATAAATAGTCATGCTTAATATTACTATCATAATTCTGACCATTAACATTCCTGGGGTCTGCAATAAATGGAAATTCTTCCATAGTATAAAAAAGTAATTTACATTGTTTTATTAATATTGTTTTTGTCAGCAGGAGAACCTCATCTGACATTTTGCATCTTGCTTTTTGGAAAATAGTCACTATCATCTGTTTTATGCCAGGAAATATAAAATTTTAGTTATGACGACATTCTGGATAGGCCATTTTTGTTTCCCTTGAAGGTAGAGAGAGGAGCTTGTAGAGGTGAACAAAACTATGAGAAGCATAGGTAGGCCAGATAGTGGGAAACATTTCCACATAACAGAGGCCAAAAACTCAAAGCCGTATGTTTTAAGATGAGGACTAAGGGTTAGAGGGAATCTAAGGGAGGTTTTTTTTAATCATACTCTGGTCCATACAGGGACCTCCCTGTTGTTACTAGTGCCTGGTTGGGTTTGGACAGGTCATTTGCACCGTTGTGCATAAAGAACATGACTTAATCTGGCACTGATCTTCGCCAGCCTATTCTGATCCTTCTGACTCTTTAGCAGTAGCCTTTCACCTTTATACCCCCTCCGATCTTTGCAGCCATTTAGTTGCATAACTACTGGTAACTGAAAGAATATTGCTTGCAGTTTGATATGTTCCTTTAAGAGTTGGCTTCAGGGGTCCCAGCTGCAGTGCTAAATGGCAGAAGTTGCGAGAACGTGGGTGAACAAGGGGAAAATATAAAGGGAACATGTGGGCAACTTTAACATGTAGATGGTGGTGGGCATATAGAATGAGCAACAGTTTAAAGTCTCCTTTTCTTGACTATGGAGTTAGTGACCTCCCTATTGCAGCAGGTGGAGCAGTATTTTATCCAGGATAGGGT
Source organism: Amblyraja radiata (assembly GCF_010909765.2). Taxonomy (NCBI): domain Eukaryota; kingdom Metazoa; phylum Chordata; class Chondrichthyes; order Rajiformes; family Rajidae; genus Amblyraja; species Amblyraja radiata. Next base: position 51,814,424 of record NC_045958.1, on the reverse strand, counting down.
GACAAAAAAAGTTTAGGTTTACGATGAAAGTGAAGGGATTTAAAGGGAAGCTGATGGCAACTCTTTAACGTCAGGAGGGGGGATTTAGACTCTAGACTTAAAGTCTTAAAGTCTAGAGTCGAAATCTCCGTCACTATCTTCCACAGTTAGGGTACTGTCTGATTACCCCATCGTGGACAGTGGACTTTATCTATAGAAATGATGCGCTAGAATCCTGAGAACTATATTCTGGACTCTGTACCCTTTGCTCTGCCTATTATGCGTGACGTATCCCTTGCGCATGCTGACGTACTGATAACGTACGCTGACGTACTGACGACGTATGTGTTGTGCGTGGGGATGCATGGTTACGCACGGTGACGCACGAACATTGCCTATGCTAATTTATTATGCGATAACGTGCATCAATGTCCGTAACCATGCACCGCCCGTATGCCGTTGATGCACCATTTGAGCGCCGCACCCCGTGACCACCCGGGTATAAAGCGTGCATAGTTTTGAAAATTTTTCACTGGGAAAATCCTTGCCACGGAGATTGGACTAAGTACGAACAATATCGCAAATGGCTCCAAAAGAAGCAGGGCCCACAAGAGCACTTGGCGCTCGACTGTCGTACTGCTAGACGATTTTCGTCACAACTGGCCTGTCGCGTAAATGACGCACAAATGACGCCCAAGTGGGACAGGCGCTTTAGTTACGCCATGCCTGCAACGTCAGTTGAAGATCAACTACCACAAAAAATTGTCATGTTTTATGTGATAGCCATCTATCAATTCAGCCCATCTAACTCTGCACCCAATGAAGAGTCATTGACCTAAAATGGTGATGCACTTGATCTCTCCACAGACGCTGTTTGATACACTGTGTGTTGGGTATTTTCTGTCTTTGCTTCAGATAGATTGCAACTGCAGTTTTTTGGCTTCATTACACTACACTTACCAACTTTGCTGATATACAAAATATCACTGGAAATCCTATTTCATCTATAGCGTGGATCTCAGCTTTTTCCTGCATTGCACATAAGCAGTCATGCTTAATATTACTGTCATAATTCTGGCCACTAATATTCCTGGGTTCTGCAAGAGAGATGAAAATTCTTCTAATTGTGAAATTAGTCACAAACCTGGAGTCTCAGCTCCTCATCCACACATATGGTACTTTCCCAACAGAATGCTCAAGACAATCCATAGTGCAAATGTCTAAAATATGATCAGTGAAGCCAACTCCTCAGGACGTCTCACTGCAATGTAGAAAAATGAAGTTAGTATTTTAAAAGACCATGATTTTTTTTCAGGTATTTAATAGGGGATTATTTAGAAACATTTTTAGGAATTTCTTCACAGATTTATTCTTAATGTTGAAATGCTGAGCTGCACCGTAGAAAAAAATGGTCAAATATTTACCGCGGAAAAAAAAGCAAAGGAAAGACTACAAACCTTTGAACAGCAGAGGTTTGATAAATTGAATGTTAAACTTAATTGTTTGTCACAGCTGTTTTATTGCTCTATGGTTCAAAGACTTGGTTTTCCTGTTTTATTGCATTGAAGGACTGCTGTGGTTCTTTGTATTTCTGGAACGACTGCTGGACACGTTATTGTCAAGAATTGTCATGATGGTAATAGTTCTGTCCTTTCTTACCAGGAACAATTAGAACCATTGAAAGCTGAAATGCTTTTTTCTTCTTGCTAAACCTAACAATATTCTTGTTTTCTTTTTCAATTTCCCATCTTGCTATTTTATTTATTTATTTAATATATTTACAGTGTTCTGTGAATGTGCGCTTAGACCGTTTTGATACATTGGCCTGCATTTTACTGTATTCGCCAGCAGTTTTCTGGCTAGGAATGTGTGGCTTTGAGCAGAGAAGCAGGCATTGAAGGAAGAGATCTGCAGCCCAGTGGTATGAATATTGATTTCTCTCACTTCAGGTAGCCCCGGTATTCCATCTCTCTCTATCCCTCCCCCACCAAAGTTGCACTAGCTTCTCATTTTCATCCTACAAAAACAGCTTACAATGGCCTGTTTCCTTTTTTGCATATCTTTCATTCATTGTTCTTTATCTCCACATCACCATCTATTTGTCTCGTTTTCTTATCCCTAACCAGTCTGAAGAAGGGTCTCGACCTGAAACGTCACCCATTCCTTCTCTCCAGAGATGCTGCCTGTCCTGCTGCGTTTTGTGTCTATCAGGTACACTGCTTACAAGATGCACCCAATGAACCTGAGTCTGCTCTGGGAGCAAGTGAAGGAATCAACTCTGCTGGAACAATGGGACAAATGTCTCAGTATTTTGCAGGTAAGGAGTTATTTTGGTGAAGACCCTGACTACTCTGGGCATCTCTTCATGTTCCCACTTCTGCTGCCATGGTGTTCAAACTAGTGGTTTTACCTCTTCAAGCATTTCCTCTTAACTGCTTCCTGCAGCAGTTCCAATTGCGAGTTCCGACTTTAAGAACTTCAGCCACAATACAGCTAACTTCACTCATTCTACACCTCCCAAATGCAGTTAATTTGTGCAATTGCCTCACATATTACCGACTTCTAAATCAACCACCTCCCCCCCCCCCCCCACCCCATCCCCCACCGCAACCTAGACCCAATAAGATTGGGTGAATTGCCATCACATGATTTTATGCAATCTTGAATCTTAGGATAATACTTATTCCTGGCACAGCATTATCTTACTAGCTTACGATCTTACATTTCACAATGTAATTTACTCATAAACCTTCAGGTTTATGCTACAGAGACCCATCTGAATTTTGCACACTTTTAAAGATTTGATTTTAATTCACGCTAATAGAACAGTATTATCACAAATACAAGCAGAGGCAATGTTTACATAAAAATAGTATGAGATTTTATTTTGAAAACATTTTGTATTTATTGGAATCTGCTGAGATACTTGACTAATCCTTTGCTCCAACTGATAGAACTCTCTGATAAACTCATAATACCAAAAATGTTCTCTACCAGTTTACGGTAGTGGAATTTTAGACAATATATATTTTAAACTAACCAGGGAAGAAATCATCGGTAATCCGTTAATTACACTTATCATTATTGTACTGCAAGGAAGGAAAACATTCTTTCCGATTCTATTGTGTCATGAATTCTAAAATCGTTACAGCATTTTTTTTCACAAATTAATATCTGCATGGACCACAAACTGGTTTATGGTCCATCATCCCCTCCAAGCTGGTTACCAAGCTCTCAGATCTGGGTCTCTGCGCATCCCTCTGCAATTGGATCCACGACTTCCTCATCCACAGACCACAGTCTGTCCCTATTGGTGGAAATGTGTCACCCTCGTTAATAATCAGCACGGGAGCACCTCAAGGCTGCGTGCTCAGCCCTCTGCTGTACTCGCTCTATACTAATGACTGCGTAGCCAGACATAGTGCGAACTCCATCATCAAGTTTGCCGACGACACCACTGTTGTGGGACAAATCACTGATGGTGATGAGTCAGAGTAGAGAAGAGAGATCGACTGATTGACCAAATGGTGCCAGCACAATAACCTGGCCCTCAACACCAGCAAAACCAAGGAACTGATTGTGGACTTTGGAAGGGGTAGGATAGGGACTCACAATCCTGTTTATATCAAAGGCACGATGGAGGAAAGGGTCAAGAACTTCAAATTCCTGGGCGTGCATATTTGCGGAGATCTTTCCTGGTCCCAGCACACTGATGCAATCATAAAGAAGGCACGTCAGCGCCTCTACCTCCTGTGAAGGTTACAGAGAGTCGGTATGTCAAGGAGGACTCTCTCCAACATTGACAGGAGCACAGTAGAGAGCATACTGACTGGTTGCATCGTGGCTTTGTTCGGTAACTTGCACATCCAGGAAAAGATTGCAGAAAGTTGTGACCACTGCCCAGTCCATCATCGGCTCTGACCTCCCCACCATCGAAGGGATCTATCATAGTCGCAGCCTCAAAAAGGCTGCCAACATCATCAAAGACCCACACCATCCTGGCCACACACTCATCTCTCAGTTGCCATCGGGAAGAAGGTACAGGAGCATGAAATCTGAAACATCCAGATTCAGGAACAGCTTCTTCCCCACAGCCATCAGGCTATTAAACTCGCCATCAAAGAAACTCGGAACAATAACAGCCTATTGCGCTTTATCTGTTTATTTATTGTGTATAGATATGGTCTATGGTGTATAGACACACTGAACTTTTATCTCCTGTTCTGTATTATGTTACACATTCTGTTGTGCTGCAGCAAGCAAGAATTTCATTGTCCTATCTGGGACACATGACAATAAACTCTCTTGACTTGACTTGACTTGACTTATTCCACATGTCCGTGCCATTTTTTTTACTGATCCAAAACCTCTCTTTGATTTGATTGCCCCAAATCAAAACTTGTCCCAAAGAATTCCAATCACTGAGATAGAATCCATAACTTCAAATTAACCGATTGATGTTTTATCAAGAGAGTTCAAGAGACATTTATTATCACATGCACCAATTGGTACAGTGAGATTTGAATTACCATACAGTCATACAAATAAAAAAAAACACAATACGCGATAGAATTTAACATGGACATCCCCACACAGCGGAATCAACGTTTCCCACTGTGAGGGAAGGCAATAAAGTTCAGTCCTCTTCCCCTTTGTCCACCCGAGGTCGGGGCCTTCTGGCCCCCTCGCTGGGATGATCGGAGCTCCGGCGTCGGAACGGAGAACACCCTCAGCGGATTGGAGTTTCTGAATCAGCCACTTCCTACTGGAGACCGCGGCTCCCGAAGTCCACAGGCCGAGCTGGGCGGAGATACAACGTTGGTGACCCCGGCAAGGATCCCAGGCTCTGCGATGTTAAAGTCAGAGCTGCCTGCGGCTGGAAGCTCCGCAAACCACAACTCCACGGTGTTAATCAGCAGTCCCAACACTCCAGAGCTCCGGCGATCCCCGCTAAGGCATCGTCCCGCTCCGCGATGGAATCCAGTGCTGCGCCGCTGTTGAAGCTCTGGCTGGTCTCCGGCAGGAAAGACCGCGCCAATCCAGATGGTAGGCTGCGAGGAGGAGGGGGCGAAGATCCAACTTGGAGAAAGACGCATCCTTGACCAGGATGTGACTGAGAAAATGGTTTCTCCCTCCCCCCCCGATGGGGAGTATTAAATGAGGAAAACAGCTCAACTATATCATCAGAGCTAGATTTCCTAGATTACGGCTTGACTCATTTTAGAGAGAAGGAGGATGTTACAAAATGCAACTCGTTCCACCATTGGGGAATCTGTTGTATTCTGTCCCTGTTCAGGTCTTCAGTCATTCTATACTACAATCTTGCTAGGTTATTAGTTTGATTATTAGCTACTGTAAATTGCCCCATGTGTGTAGATGAATCGTAGAATCTGTGGGGAGTTGATAACAATATGGAGAGAATGGATTAAATTAGTGTAGGATTGGTGTCAATGGGTGGGTTGATGGTCAGTTGAACACTGTGAGCCAAAGAGCTTGTTTCCATGCTGTATCTTTCTATCTCACACAACCTAGCTAAACATAACATAACAAGCGAGAATGCTAGAAACGTTCAGCAACAGAAAGAGTTAATGTCTCAGGTTTGGCGCCCTTTGTTCGAAGAAAATCAACGTGACATAAAGAGGGGAAATCCTCTAGTGCTCTGTGGCTTAATTTCCTCCGCCATTTCTATGTGGTCAGTGGGGAAGAGTGATCAGCATCTCAATGCAAGCCATGAGTGGAAAATACTACCCCCCTCCCCCCCACCTCCCAACATTTGGCTGTTGAATGCATTTAATAGGGGAAGGAGGCAAGCTCTCACACACATCCCTTACAGTCTTGGCATGGAGAGCAATGCTCTGAAAGACTCAGAGAAATATTGCTATTACAAACACGGCGGTTGATTCTGAATGTTTATTCAATGCAGAAATATATGAAGGACATTGAAAAATATTCTCAATTTTCATTTTTGATGTTTTGTTTGCATCACTCACCTGTTACATTTTCTGCTGTAGTGTCATTGTCGTTTCCAGATCCGCAGGTGAAAACAGTTTCTATGTGAAGAAGGGTTTTCGCTCCATAGATGCTGCTGCACCCGCTGAGTTTCTCCAGCATTTTTGTGTACCTTCCATGTGGCACCTCTCTGTATCTCATACACATACTGTATACATATGCACATACACACAGAAACAGACACATATCCAGATATTTCTCTTCTTTCATATCCCTGTGCATGTTTACATCCCTCTCTCATGTACCTTGCTTGTACATTATATAAATCCATAGTCCAACCTCTCTCTCTCTCTCTCTCTCTCTCTCTCTCTCTCTCTCTCTCTCTCTCTCTCTCCTTCTCTCTCGTCTCTCTCTCTCGTCTCTCTCTCTCTCTCTCTCTCTCGCTCTCTCTCAGTCTCCTCATCTCGTCTCTCTCTCTCTCTCTCTTCATCTCTCTCTTCCTCTTCTCTCTCTCTCTCTCTCTCTCTCTCTCTCTCTCTCTCTCTCTCTCTCTCTCTCTCTTTCTCATTCACACACTCCTCACACATAAACATGCATCTACAGTATGTTACACTCTCTCCAATTTACACCCAAACATGTCCCTCTCTTTCTCATTCGCAACGCACACACCTGCCTCGCCTGCATACACACACCACATCACTCTCTTGCATATGCACATTCATATAATACGTATTCCTTTCTTTTTCTCTCTCTGCCGCTTACATTTACACCACTGCTCCTCTCTGTCTCTCTCACACACACTCTTACACACATTTTCTCTCTCTTACGCACATTATTTCTCTCCAGAACAAGGGGCCACAGTTTACGAATAAGGAGTAAGCCATTTAGAACAGAGACGAGGAAACATTTTTTCTTACAGAGAGTGGTGAGTCTGTGGAATTCTCTGCCTCAGAGGACGGATCAGGACACTTCTTCAATCTGAGTTACTCCAGCATTTTGTGTCTATCTATGGTATAAATCAGCACCTGCAGTTCCTTTTTAATTACACATTATCTTTAGGACTATTTATATTCTGGCTCAGTGAAACATTGAACTTAAACCACATCTGTAGTCAGGAAAATGTAGCAAATTACTGGACATATATTTCAAATAGTTTATAACCAATTTTATTTTTTGTATGTCAGAATATTGGAGCAGCAGCTCTAAGAGGGATGGATGTGTGGTGAGTCGAGGGGCCCAGCCATCAGGGCCATTAGCATTTGCTTCAGGCATCGGTCTGAGATCTTCAAGGCCAACGCCCAGCGATGACTATTGCCACTTCACAACATCCAGACTACTCAACACTAAAAAAAACACAATTCAATGGGACAAGTCAAACCTGCCATCGCTTATGATATGGACACAAGGCAATCCCGAGGAACTCAGCAGGTTAGGCAGCATCTCTGGAGAGAATGGATGGGTGACATATTGTGTCAGGTCCCTACTTCAGACACTCTGTAGTAGGGGGCAGGAAGCTGGAAAGGAGGTGGGGGCAGGACCAAACCTGGCAAGTATTAGGTGGGCAAAGCTGAGAGGTTGAATGGCAGATGGTTGGAGATGACAAATAGACAAAAGAATGTCAGTTAAGGAACGAAGAGGAGTGAAGTGAAGAGGAGTGCACAGTGGCGCAAGCCATAGAGTTGCTGCCTTACAACGCTTGCAGCGCTGGAGACCCGGGTTCGACCCCGACTACGGGTGTTGTCTGTACAGAGTTTGTACGTTCTCCCCGTGACCTGCGTAGGTTTTCTCCGAGATCTTCGGTTTCCTCCCACACACCAAAGACGTACAAGTTTGTAGGTTAATTGGCTTAGTATAAGTGTAAATTGTCCCTAGTGTGTGTAGGATGGTGTTATTGTGTGGGGATCGCTGGTTGGCGCGTACCTTGTGCGCCGAAGGGCCGGTTTCCGCCCTGTATCTCTAAACTAAACTAAACTAAGTGTGAAGCCAGAGGGAAGGACATAGCAGGAAGGGGTGGGTGGGGAGATTGCAAAGGAGCGGGTTAGAGGGAGAAATGAGTGAGCACCAGAGTGAGGATGGGGCAAAGGTTTGGGGGTCGGAAAGAGAGAGTGGCATGGAGCGGAGGGACTGGGTGTCACTTTAAATGGAAGAAGTCAATGTTTATTCCATTGGATTGCAATCTACCCAAGCAAAATCTGAGGTCCTGTTCTGGCAGTTTGCATGTGGCCTCACAATGGGGGAGCCCAGGATAGAAAGGTGGATTAAAATATTAGCAGCTGGGAGATTCAGCAGGCAGACCAAGAGTAAGTGTTTGGCGAAACAGTCGCCTAGTCTATGTTTGGTATCGCCAATGTAAAGGAGACCAAATTGGGAGCACCATAATACAGTAGACAAGGTTTGAAGAGAATAATGGGAACCTCTGTGTCACTTGAAGAGCTGCTGGTGTCCCTGGATGGAGGTGAGAGAGGAGGTGTAAGGACAAGTGTAACATCCCCTGCAGTGACAGGTGAAAGTACCTGTGGAGGGAGAAGTTTGGGTGGGAAGGATTGAATAAATGAAGTTGCGGAGGGAGATGGTCTCTGCAGAAAGCAGAAGCGGGTGGGAAAGGGAAGATGAGATTGGTGATGGGATCGCCTGAAGGTGGCAAAATGGTGGAAATCTCTAATGATTTATTGGGTCTTGCATCTGTCAGTTCACACTATTCATAACGGAGGTTCAGAATTGCTGATTTTTCCCATTCAAGGGTTCCTACATTTATGTTGATCCATCGCATCTCATACCGTGAGGGGCTGAATGAACATGTTAATTAGCCACAACTGCAAGTTGCCACAGGTTTCCGTTATGTAGGAGACATAAAGTATGCTGAAAGAAGTAAAAATCTTAAAACCCACGCTTCCCTCATAAAAATAAAAACGTTGATCTGACTTGATGGCAGCAACTTTATTCACATTATTGTATGACTGGCTCATTCTTTGCATTTCTATCAGGTTTCCAGACACTCCCTCTTCTTCCCTCTCCCATCAGGCAAGAGGTACAGAAGTTTGAAAACGCACACCTCCAGATTCAAGGACAGTTTTTTCCCAGCTGTTATCAGGCAACTGAACCATCCCATCACCAACTAGGAAATGGTCCTGACCTACCAGCTTCTTCACTGAAGACCCTCGGACTATCTTTAATCAGACTTTACTGGACTTTATCTTGCATTAAACGTCATTCCCTTTATCCTGTATCTTTGATTCCTGAACACTTTGTAAGATCAAGAACCAGCAGTGAGCTGTTTGAGATCTGTCTCTTCAATGTGCAACAACATAATCTTTGGATATATTTAGTAGCTGTAGTTTGACGAACAAATGTTATCCTGTGTTGCCACACATACGGTTTAATAACATTCATCATATTCACTGGTTTCCTCGTTTGGTTTGTATTTGGAATATTTCCAATTTTACTAATGTCCATATCTTCCTGTCATCTGATCTCATTGTTGCTTCCTCCTGGTTTCTCATTTCTGCAACAGTGTTGGTTAAGCTTTCAGTGAGGGCATTGACTCTGCTCACCCATCAAGCTGCCCTTCTCCCAGATAGCAGGAGCCTGAAGCGTTCACTTCTGCACCACTCTTCCAACCGTACATTTACCCTACTCTATTTTCCAGTCACCATTTCTGGCTATCCCACTTGTTGGCAGACCTGCTTGCTTTTTAATTGCAAAGTGATTGCTATTTAAAAATCATTTTCCTACTTCCTAAAGAATCTCAACTCTTTATCGATCTAGAAGCGTCCCGACCCGAAACATTATATTCTACAGAGATGCTCCATGGACACTGACCTACTCCAGCATTTTGTGTCTTTCTTTGGTAAACCAGCCTATGCAGTTCCTTGTTATTACATTTGTCTCTACCTCACAGACATGTTCCAGGATCCCTCAACTTACCTTATGTGCCCACATGCTTCTGTGCGATTCAGTGATCTCTTTGACCTCATTATCAGGTGGCAATCCACTAATGGGCAAACATACATGGTTCCCTGAAAGTGGTGTCACAGGTAGATAGGGTGGTGAAAGTTGTTACAGTTGTACAAGACATTGTTGAGGCCACATTTCGATCATTGTGTTCAGTTTTGGTCACCCTGCTCTAGGATGGATATTGTTAAGCTGGAAAGAGTGCAGGGAAGATTTACAAGGATGTTGCCAGGACTTGGGGACCTGAGCCATAGGGAGAGGTTTAGATGCTAGGACTTTATTCCTCGGTCATCTTACAGAGGTGAATAAGATCATACGGGGAATAGATAGGAGGAATGCACAATCTTTTACCGAGGGTAGGTGAATCAAAAAACAGGGAACATAGGTTTCAGGTGAGAGGGGCAAGATTTAGTATGGGCTTGAAGGACACTTTTTTTACAGTGGATGGTGGAAACATGGAACGAGCTGCCAGAGGAGGTAGTTGAGGCAGTTAGTACTATAACAACATTTGAAAGATACTTGACAGGTACATGGGTAGGCATGGTTTGGAGGGATATGGGACAAACGTGGGCGAATGGAACTGGTTTAGTTGTGGCATCTTGATCGACTTGGTTGAGCTGAAGAGACAGTTTCTGTGCTGCATGACTCCATGACTATATGATGCTAACCGTATCCTCTGGCATTTCAGGCTAACCGATGTGTTGGCAGACATCCTGACTCATTCCCCACCTCCGCACAAACTTGTTGGTGTGTCGGGTTATAATAGTTATTAAAAGCCAACTGACACGTCCCTCCGTGCTTCCATTGAATTTCTTTATGCTTTTGTTATACATATTTTGTTTGTAGCTATAACACAGCTGTCCCTTAGCAAATGTGCCTTGTTTTGGAAAAATCTACATTGCAAGTTTATGTTATCAGGACACTAAAATGTTATCCAATACTGTGTATTTTCCATCTCAGTTTTGGCTTCCACTGAATGTCTATCCAGCTGCAGCACCTGCAGGCATAGTCCTCTGAGAAATGACAGCATTATACACAGCGAGGTCCCTTCACAACAATAAAGTGTGAAGCATAACCACTGAAGAGCATTTATTATACAAAACCTCAGCAGTTGGAGGAAGGGGGGGGGGGGGGGTCCGAGCGATACATGGAATAAAACTAAAGTTTTAGGGGCGGCACAGTGGCGCGCAGCAGTAGTGTTGCTGCCTTACAGCTCTTGCAGTGACAGATCCTGACTACGGGTGCCGTCTGTACAGAGTTTGTACATTCTGCCCGTGACCGCGTGGGTTTTCTCCGAGATCTTCAGTTTCCTCCCACTCTCCAAAGACATACAGGTTTGAGGGTTAATTGGCTTGGTATAAGTGTTATTGTCCTTAGTGTGTGTAGGATAGTGTTAATGTGCGGGGATCGCTGGTCAGTGTGGACTCAATGGGCCAAAGGGCCTGCTTCCATGCTATATCTCTAAACTGAACTACACTAAACAGAACAAGATACAGTTTGTTAGTTATTTCCATTGTTAGGTGTTATGATGCATTAGCTTTACTTATGACCAAGCAACACTGCATTTCTAAAGATTCAGTTTGGAAACTGCTCTCTAATCAGGAATTAAACTATTTATTGGATAATGCTTTAAAGAGGGGGGAAACATATATCCATATATTCAGTGGGTGTATGGAACGAGCTACTAGATGAGATAGTTGAGGCAGGTTTAAGAAACATTTAGATATGTCCATGGATAGGACAGGTTGAGAGGTATATGGGCCAGACGCAGGCAGGTGGGACTAGTGTAAATGGGACATGTTGGCCGATGTGGGAAAGTGGGGCCGAAGGGCCTGTTTCCATGGTGTAAGTTTCTATGATTCTATCCTAAACCTGTCATTACTGAAACATTACTGAAATGCTGAAATATAAGTGGAGAGGTTTTAAATCCTTTCAAATAAAAACAGAAAATGCTGGTAAAAAAAACCCTCAGCTGATCAGGTAGCATGTGTGGGGGGGAGATAAAGACATTAGGCCATCACTAGAAATAGTATTGCACCGTCCAACTGGCTTATTCCAGTCTTCCGGACTCAATATTGAATCCCTCAATATTCAGGTAACTTGATCTCTCTCTATCAATTTTCCATCTGTAATAATGACTCAGCTGCATATTCGTTTTCTTTATTCTCTGGGAGTGGAGAACATGCCCAGCCTGACCTGCCGTGCATGTCTTCCTGCCATGCATTTCACAACTCCCACATTGTGTTGCCCATGGTGATAGTTGATTTGTCACCTTTTGCCTCCACAGGAACTGCTTGACCCGCTGAGTCCTTACAGTGTTCTTTTTTTGTTCTAGATTCCAGCATCAGCTGTCTCTTTTGTCTTGTGTAGGAAAGAACTGCAGATGGTAGCAATGTTACAATATTTTAAGATTTTAAAATCAAGTCTGTAATTTATCCCATCCGATAAAGCATAAAAAGAAGTTTAATTTGACACCTAATTCACTTTCATATCTTCAGTATTAAAAAAGTTATGGCCATTTTCATACTCGGAAATAAGCATCTTGTTCCCTATTGCTTTTCCATTGACTGAACACAAAAGCTGTGATCGAGGACAGTCAAAAGCCTATAACTTTATTAAAAATTAAGAGAACTGAAATAAATTTTCAGTTATTATAGATTGAAGCATTCTGAAACAAATATGAAACAATCTTACTTAGATGACTTGAAATTAAAGCATATGTAGCCCTGTGTAACTTCATATCCATGACTATTTCATTAGTTTTTCTTATTAAGAGATTTATATAAGTTTTGCTGTGAATATGTGTTTGGTGTCATTAGCTGGTTCACATTGATATGCACTACTGCCCCTTTAAATAGTTTTCTGCAGTGTACTTGGTGAACATGTGTGGTAAACAGCATACAACCTATGTGGATGGATTTAAATGCATTTGATTTGTTGTTAATGAGTTAGATCATTTTTCCTGTGTTGTGATTGGTTTGGGGGCAGGAGCTGGGGATTGTGGGTAATCGGTGAACGGAAGAGAGACAGAAGAAGTCCGCGGGCGGAGCAGAGAGAAACACGAAGAACAGAAACTGAGAAAATTAAGTTTTGACTGACCTACTCGGTCAGTAAACAGTTTAAATATCTTTCCTCGCGGTGAGGTAAGATAAAGACTTTTACAGAGAACGTGGTTATTGGACTGTGATCTGCAGCGGCTTGCTGAGCTCAAAGACTTTTCCTCTGCCGCTGCCTTCCGTCATTAGCGTAGTTAGCCGTAGCCTAGCTGCTACCCCTTCAGCTCGGAGGTGTGGATTAAAGACTGTCGCTGTTTGGACTTTGTGATTACGGGGAGAGTGAGAGCAGCGGTTAGCTGAGCCCTGGAGACAACGAGGGAGAAGGAAGATTTCTGCCACATGGGGTCCTCTCTGGTCAGCCAACTCGCCAGCAGCTCGCCATTCGCCCGCCAGCCGTCATCACCAGCAACGTGCCTTTCGCCCGCCATCTTGTGAGCTTCTGCACTGTGCACTTGTCGGCTTCAACTGTATTTGGCCGCGACGCTCTCCAGCTTCGACCAGGCCTGCAACGTGGGGTTATTCTTGTTTTGTTTTTCATGTTGTGTGAGTGAGTGTGTGGGCCCACATAGTAATTAATACTTAAAGGTACTATAAAAGATTGATTTATTGAGTGGTGTTGTTTGAATATCTGTGTGAGAAACACCAGTAAAACACCATATTTTTGGTTATTGATATTTTATTTTGTATTTCCCTGACCAACATATTTTTTATTTTAATTAATAGAATAAATGTGAAGGTAATTCATTGGAACATAGTTGTCAGTTGATTTATTTTAACTGTTTCTACAGTATGGTTAATATTGAAATTAAAGGTGCCTTATTGTCCAAATTAAAAGAGTGCATAAATACTTAAATTAAGGGTTAACTAACACCTATAAGGGAATTAAAGTTTACAAACCTGGGGCGCAGCTCATGTAGAGGGCAAAGAAGCGCTACACATATAATTAGTTAGTTACCTAATTGTAGCTAATTACAAAATTCAATTATTAGATCTAAACATCTATCAATTTCTTAAGAATAGATTAACATTTTTAAATAGCCTAAGTGTCCAAATAATATTCACACAAGAATTCACACTAAAACATGTTTTTTAAATCTCATTGTCATGGATTTATAGGCCAAATGGAAGGAATTTAATGTTTAATACCTGTAAATTAATGGCCATTTAAATCATCTTGCGAGTGGGTTTTACTGAAATGCGACCATTTGGAATGTTGCGGTTGTGGTGATTTAGACCCCCATATCGGCATGCCGGTTCGTATGGGGACTAAATCACCATTTCACAACTTAAAATGTGAACTAAAGGCATCTTAAGAAACACTTTTATACATAAAAATAAACGACTTTCTTTTACCTGTCACCTACATGAAATCCGTCCCAGTTGTCGGCGTTGAGGGCTTTAGAAGCTGGTTTTAAAATGACCCCAGCGTTGAAATTGTCGGGCGATTTAAAAAAAAAAGACAGAGAACGGCCGTCGGAACGATTCTTCAGCAATAGCTTGCACTCCGACAAAATATAATCCAGGACAAGGTAAGAGAAAATCGCGTTTTAACCCCGCCCCTCCCCCCCCTCAAACACGCCAAAATCGCGCACACGGCCAGTGGCAGAACTGCAGCCCTGCTGAAGGGTAAGTATTGTAACATACCTACAGATGGTGGTTTAAATGATAGACACAAAATGCTGGAGTAACTCAGCGGAACAGGCAGCATCTCCGGAGAGAAGGAATGGGTGACATTTCGGGTCGAGTCCTTTCTTCAGTCTCTTTTGTCTTCATTGTTTTGCCTTTATTCTTTTGAGTTTGAATTTAGATTATTGTCACATGTACCAAGGTACAATGAAAAGCTTTTGTGCATGCTAACCAGTCAACGGAAAGATGATACATGATTACAATCGAGCCAGGCACCATGTACAGATACATGATAAAGGGGAAACATGAATAATGTTAGTGCAAGATAAAGCCAGTAAAGTCTGATCAAAGATAGTCCGAGGGTCTCCAATAAGGTAGATAATAGTTCAGCACTGCTCTCTGGTTGTGGTAGGATGATTCAGTTGCCTGATCACAGTTGGGAAGAAACTGTCCCTGAAATGGAGGTGTGTGTTTTCACACTTCTATACCTTTTGCCCAATGGGAGAGGGGAGTAGAGGGAGTAGCCAAGGTGCGACTCTGACTTGCTTATGTTGGTATTATGCTTTTGTTTATGTTCTCACACCCAATCACACATTGACCAGATAACCTTCTTTACAGCTTATCCTCATGCTCGCCTCAGCTTTATCCCTAGACTTTTCCCTTCCCCACCCCACCTGCAACTTAAACAACCTTCCTTTCCCTCTATCGGAGCACTCACAAAGGGTCTTTGACCTGAAACATTAACTCTGTTCCCCTTTCTGCAGATGCGGCCTGACCTGCTGAATGTTACCAACATTTTCTGCTTTTACATTTGTGACGGGATGCCATTCCAGTGTTAGTGTGTTGACTGAATACAGACACTTCAGTGTTTAACTGACTGGAACCACAAGCAATGCACTTCTATCCAGCTTGGAGGGCTTGGTTCCTGGCTCCGCACCCACTAATTATCCTCAACTGTAAATATTGTTCCGTCTTTCTTAACCTTGATCAATATAAATAGATGTTTTCAATCTCTTTTGACATGGTAGAATAGAATAGAATAGAATAGAATAGAATAGAATAGGATAGAATAGAATTACCTTTATTGTCATTCAGACCTTACGGTATGAACGAAATTTCGTGCCTGCAGTCATACATACAATAATACAATAATAAACAACAACAAACACAAATTAACATCCACCACAGTGAGTCCTCCAAACACCTCCTCACGGTGGTGGAGGCAAAAATCTTAGGGCTGCAGTCTCTTCCCTCCTCTTCTCCCTCTGCGCTGAGGCGATACCCCACCGGGCGATGGTACAAACAGTCCCGCGGCTCACCGAAACCCGCAAACGGGCCGGCTCAAACACCGCTGCCCGGGGTGGTCGAATCTGCCGCCCTCCAGTCCAGCGGACACAGCCGCTGGCCCGCGGCTGAACCCCGGACTCAGGTCACCGCCGCCAGAACGCCGTCCCAGCCCCTAGCCGGATCGCCCTCACGTGAGTGCCGTTCCTCCCTCGAGCTGGGCCGCTCCGACGGGAGCGCCATACCACCCTCGAGCTGCGCCGCTCCGACGGGAGCGCCATTCCACCCTCGGGCTGGGCCACCTGACGGGAGCGCCACAGCCCCTCACCGGAGAGTCTCAGCCCCGCGCCAGGCCGCCCTCACGGGAGCGTCACAGCCCCTTACAGGAGCACCGTTCCAGCCCCGAGCCGGGCTGCCCTCACGGGAGCGAGCCCAGGGCAAGTCCTGACTGGCTCTGCCTCCGGAGTCTCGAGGTCGCCAGCTCCGCCATTAGGCCTCAGCACAGACGGAGGCAGAGAAGGGGGATACGACAAAAAAGTCGAATTCCCCCCCGAAGGGAGAGACAGCAAGCCCCGTTTCAACCCCCCCCCCCCCCTCACATAAACACAACCTAAAAACCAAAAACTTAACTAGACAAAACGAAAAAAACACCACAAAAAAGTAAAAACAAACGGACTGCAGGCGAGCCGCTGCTGCCAGGGCAGCGCCGCCACTTCCGGAAATAAAGGTATAAATAATGGAATAAATAATGGTATAAATAAAGGGACCAAAACAAGGTTAGAACAGGCATCAATAAGAATTGACATGACAACACTATATTCAACTGAACTTAAAACGTTCCAGGAAATGGAGACCTTGAAAACAAATTAATGTAGATGTTGTCAAAGCTACAAACTGCTTGATTTTGTTTAATCAAGTGAGTCACAGTATCATTTTGGGAATTAAAAAATAATTCTAATTCATTGGTATAAATATTTAATTTATCATTAAGGATTGGGCTACATCAAACACTTGATTGGACAGTACAAACCTTTCACTATATTCCTAGATGAAATGTGACATCATATTAGTAAACTACGCGCACCTCCAGCATATTCCAGCTGTATGTTGTCTCAATAAATAAAATTCAGAGTGTAAGTCATGGTCATCTTGTTAACCATTAAACAAGAATAACGTTGATTCACCACAAAAGTCAAAAAAATATTTAAAAGGCCATTGAACATTAGATATATGTCATAATAATCAGGTGATATGCTAGTTTCAGCGAGTTATATATGACCAGAGTAAATTTTAGAGGGTTAATTGATTTTATTAATTGAAAAAATTAAAGAGTAACAACATTGTTTTTTTTTATGGTTCAATGGTGCTTTACTGTCACATGTGCAAAACAGTGAAATTATTTTTTGAGTCACCAGATTTGGCACTTTCTGCAAAGTTCCAAAGTCTTTTGGAACTTTGTGGCGGCGCTGCCCAAGCAGCTGCGGCTCTCCTGCAGTCCGTCTGTTTTTTCTTTTTTTTTCTTTTGTCCTGTTGTTTAGTTTATTTCGTCTATTTTAGTTGTGTATGTATGGGGGGGTGGGAGAAACTGATTTTAGTCTCCTCCTTTGCGACCTTTTCTTGTCTTATCCCCCGTCTCCGTCTCCGTCAGCGCTGAGGCCTATAGCGGACCTGGCGGCCTCCAACTGGGATCGACCTCGAGGCTCCGAGATAAATCGGAGACAGGACTTACCAACTTCAGCTGGCCGACTTCAGGGCTGTGGTGGCGTTGCAGCGGCGGCGACCCGACATCGGAGCCTCGGAGGTCGGCCGCGGGCCCAGTGGACTCGGCCTCGGGCCCAGTGGATGAAAACATCGAGAGCTCGCAGGTCCCAGGTTGGTGACCGGTTTTCTGGAGCTCCCCGCGGAGCTCGGATGCGGCCACTGGGCGGCCGCTGGACTTACCATCACCCGGCGGGGTCCCTACAATGAAAGCTAGATCGCCTCAACGCAGAGGGAGGGAAGAGAAGAGACAAGGACTAAGACTTTTGCCTTCCATCACAGTGAGGAGGTGTCTGGTAGACTCACTGGTGGATGTTAAACTGTGTTAAGTGTGTGTTTTGTTATTTTATTCTATGTTATGTCTGCAAAATATACAATTTTGTTCAGACTGAAATGTCTGAATGACAATAAAGGATACTTTACTTTTTACTTTACTTTATTTCTCTGAAGTCATAGGTCTTATGGGGAAGCATCCGATCAAGGTGAGCCCCAGGCTTCTGCAGGGCCTCCAGCCGTCACCTTTGTCTGGATTGTTCAGTGAACAGGTTAGCGTGCCTTACCAGCCACCTTTATTACCCTTTTATACAATTTTTAAGCACAACAATATACCTGTTTGACAATTATATTCATAAGTTCAGTTTAGTTTATTGTCATGTGTGACAATGCGTGAAATACGGGTACAGGCACAGTGAAAAGTTTTTGTTGCATGCTAACCAGTCAGCAGAAAGACAATACATGATTACAATCGATCCATTTACAGTGTATAGATACATGATAAGGGAATAACGTTTAGTGCAAGATAAAGTCAGCAAAGTCCGATTGAGGATAGTCCAAGGGTCATCAAAGAGGTAGATGGTAATTCAGCACTGCTCTCTGGTAGTGGTAGGATGATTCAGTTGCCTGATAACTGTTGATATAAACATTTGATTCCTTAAAAGCAGCCACTGCCACTGAATATCTACATTCAAGTTCACGCTAAAATTGACAACCAAAGGTTATTTTTAGTTCTTACAAGACCAGGTGCGGATCGGTTGACCCCGTCCCCCAAGGTAATATTCCAACACCGACCCATAGCCCCCAACTGCGCAGGCGTGGCTGACGGGTTTCCGTTGTGACGCCAGAGATCCCTGTTGTGACTCGAGTGACGTTTATGCCCCTGTCCCACTTAGGAAACCTGAACGGAAACCTCTGGAGACTTTGCGCCCCACCCAAGGTTTCCATGCGGTTCCCGGAGGTTGCAGGTAGTGGAAGCAGGTAGTGAGACTGACAAAAACCTCCGGGAACCACACGGACACCTTGGGTGGGGCACAAAGTCTCCAGAGGTTTCCGTTCAGGTTTCCTAAGTGAGACGGGCATAAACCTCCCCCAACAGTGCAGGCGTGGCCGGCAAGTGGGAGAGCGACTGCGATGTTTTTAAAGTTCAAAATGGCAATAACCTGTAAAATATAAGATCAATGTGAATGCATCTCCCTCTTCAGTCCCCTAGTCCCCTCCTCCATTATCCTCCCTCTCCCCACCCTCTACCAACCCTCCTCTGCTTCTTCCCAAAACAATGATATAGCAAAAATGTTTTGTACACAATGATATCCAAACTAAGGATATTTCCATGGGGATCCAGTAATTGTTGATAATAGTTACCTTACTGTTTTTGAAACAGAAGTTTTAAAAATAAGGTTGGGCCAGGAAAATGTATTTGAAGTAAACAAAGGATATTGAACCATAAATAAACAGGTTTAGGATATACAATAAATTCAGTGCACTGAATGACTATGAATAATTTCCGACATAAGGCACTGTGTCCCAGCAATAACTTCTATTAATGTGATAATGGTTACATCAGAGTGTTTGTATTTTAAATTGCAAGAATACAGCTGATTCCAGATAAACCAGATTGTAATATATTCAGAAACACTACAGTTGTATCTTGTGAGTTCCCCTAGGTCAGGCAGTGTCTGGGCTATTATTGATGTTATATAGTATCCACAGTCTCTTGATGCTATATAGTATCCACTGTGTCTTCAATTTTAAGCAGGATTTTCTTCAGTTTCTGGTAGCTTTACAGGAAGAAAATCTTATACTTTTTCTTTTCGCTTCTCTCTCTCATATGGCCTTGCCATCTTTTGGTTGCTCCTGACCGAAAACATTAACTGGTTTCTCTTCACACTGCTTGATTGGCTGAGTTCTTCCAGCATTTCAGTTTTTATTCCTGCACGGCTACTCTTTCCACCACGACCCTTGTTGTAGTTATGATGTGGCCATCAAGGCTCTCTCCGACATCCCAAACTCATCTCCTGCTCCTCTTCCACCTTCCTCATTGGGTTCTTCATCATAGAGTCATACTGTCATATAGCATTGTAGCATTGAAACAAACATTTCGGCCCAACTTGCCCAGGCCGGCCACATGCCTACTAGTCCCACCTGCATACAAGGTCGCGCTGACTTACGACCGCCTACGACCTTCCTCGACTATGTGTATGACCTCCTACGACTATGTTGAAGACCCTCCTCAACTATGAAGAAGACCTCCTTCGACCTCCTTCGACTATGTTAAAGACTGG
Source organism: Amblyraja radiata (assembly GCF_010909765.2). Classification (NCBI taxonomy): domain Eukaryota; kingdom Metazoa; phylum Chordata; class Chondrichthyes; order Rajiformes; family Rajidae; genus Amblyraja; species Amblyraja radiata. The sequence continues at coordinate 51,794,263 of NC_045958.1, read as the reverse complement.
CTTCGACCATGTATGTTTTACTCGAGGAACTTTTTTTGTTTCCGTTTCATGTTACACATATTTCAGAGAACAGAGGTGTACAGAGAAGGGAATGTAAAGCACAGCCTGAAGGTCATGCATGGCCAGCAGCAAAAGCTGTAGGACATGATTTTATCTTACACTGAAAAATGTACACCTTTAGGTGCCTAATTTCTATAAAAGTAATGTTAGCCACGATATAATGCATTCATTATGCTATCATGCATTTTTGTTTTGCTCAAAAATGAGTGTTTCGTTTATAGCCGAGAGATACAGCTCAGAAACAGGCACATCGGCTCACCGAGACCATGCCGACCAGTGATCCCTGTATACTAGCACTACACTGCACACTAGGGACAATTTACAATCTTTACTGAAGCCAATTAACCTATAAACCGGCACACGTTTGGAGTGTGGGAGGAAACCGGAGCACCCAAAGAAAATCCACGCGGTTATGTGGAGAACGTGCAGTCTCTGCACAGACATCACCCCTAGTCAGGTGTGTAAGGCAGCAACTCTACCACTGCACAACCAGGCTGCTCTAGTGTGTTTCTTTTGCTTATGATTTTTCACAGAATTTGTACAAGCCCAAGAAGTATTATCATGGTTCTGAATACACATGATATGCTAATATTCAAATATCCTTGACATTTGGAAATCAAGGATATTTGGCTGTGGATGTGTGGTCAGAGGTTGGTGTTGTTCCCCTTGCAGGATTGGACTATTATATAATTTGCAAAGACTGCATCAGGCTCCTTGCCCGAGAAGATCGCTATTAACTGAATCCACCAAATGGAACCACTGCTGGAAGGATCCTTCGAGTTAAAGGGCAGCACGGTGGCACAACAGTAGAGCTGTTGCCTCACAGCACCCAGGATCAATCCTGACTACGGGTGCTGTCTGTCTGTAAATTACCCCGAATGTGTAAGATGCTAAAGTGGGATAACATAGAACTATTGTACGGGTAATCGATGGTTGGTGTGGACTTGATGAGCCAAAGGGCCTGTTTCCACACTATCTCTAAACTAAACTTATAACATATCCCTCAGTGTATCTCTTTCCCAGGGCCTTAACCTTCACACTCTGGCCAAGCCAAGGCTGCGACCTGTCACTCCCCGCCAATATTAATTGATTGAAAGATACAGCATGAAACAGGCTCTTCGGCCCATGATGGGAGAGGGGAACCCCCATTTCCTAAAGGATGAGGACAACTCGGATGTCCTAGTATGGAACACATCATCTTGGGCACATATGCGGCATAGATGGAGGAATTGGGAATAGGGGATAGAGTCTTTGCAGGAAGCAGGGTGGGAAAAAGTGGAGTCAAGATACTTGTGGGAGTCAGTGGGTTTGTAATAGGCAGTCAATATTCTATTTCCTGTGATGGAGACTGTGAGATCAAGAAAGGGGAGGGAGGTGTCAGAGATGGTCCAAGTAAATTTGAGTGCAGAATGAAAATTGATGGTGAATTTGATGAAGTCCATGAGTTCTGCATGGGTGCAGGAGGTAGCACCGATGCAGTCATCAATGTAACGGAACGGATGGAGTTGAGTTCGGGGATAGGGCCAGTGTACACCTGGAACAGAGATTTTTCAACGTACCCTACAAAGAGGCAGGCATAGCTGGGGCCCATAGCTACATCTTGGACTTGGAGGAAGTGGGAGGTCAAAGGAGAAGTTGTTGATGGTGAGGACCAGCTCCGCTAGGTGGAGTAGAGTGTTGGTAGAGGGAAATTGGATGGTTCTGCAGCCGAGGAAGAAATGGAAGGCTCAAAGGCCTTCCTTGTGGGGGATGGAGGTGGAGAACGGCAGAACATCCATCGTAAAGATGAGGGAGTAGGAACTCGGAAAGCAGAAGTCATTGAAGAGACGAAGGGCATGTGAGATATCTTGGACATAGGTCAGGAGAGATTGGATCAGGGGGGATAGGATGAAGTCGAGGGACGTGGATATCATTTCCGTGGGACAGGAGCAGGCAGAAACAATGGGTCTGCCAGGGCAGTTGTGTTTGTGGATTTTGGGGAGCACTTTTCTTCTGCCGCCTCCACCTTTGTGTCTACGTCAAAAGCGCTGTGCGGGGCTGGGAAACGATAAGGTTGGAGGCCGTGGAAGGCAGACAGCCAGAAGTGATTAAATTAGTAATGATGTGTGAGTTGAAGGTCTGGTGCTCATCTGTGGGATCATAGTCCAAGGATAAATAGGAGGAGGTGTCTGAGAGTTGTCGCCTGGCCTCCGCCCTAGTAGAGGTCAGCGTGCCAGACTATCACATCACCTCCCTTGTCTGCGTGTTTGATTATAATGTCAGGTTTGCTGCAGAGTGAGCGGAGGGCTGTACATTCAGAGGGGGTGAGGTTAGAGTAGGTAAGGGGAGGGGAAAAGTTGTGACAGTTGATGTCACGCCAGCAATTAGAAATAAAGAGGTCTAGAGAGGGTAGAAGGCCGTTCTGCGGAGTCCAAAAGGAGGGGGACCGGTGGAGACGGGAGAAGGTTGTCATCACTGGGAGGTGAGGACTCCTTTCCATAGAAAAGGGCACAAAGGTGGAGGCGGCTGAAGAAAAGCGCAACGTCGTGGCGGACCCAGAACTCGTTGAGGTGGGGGCGGAGGGGAACTAAGATGAGGCCTTTGTTGACAGTTCCATATCAGAAAGGGGAAGGTCTGGGTGGATGGTGAAGACATGACAAGGGTGGGGGTTGGGGTCAGAGGAGTGGACAAAGGAAGAGGGGAGATCTGGTGGGGGATGATAGCTGTTCAGAGTGGGAGTGAGGACTATTGTATGGGTGGGGTGTGGTTGGGGTAACCTGGTTAAAAGAGGGGGAAGGTGAAGACCCATTACTACTGAGGTTCCCTGTAGGAGGTGGGGGGGAGGTTGCAGTAGGACCCAGCAGTCAGACCACGTGCTGTTGGAGTCTGCATCGTGGAGGCTGTAGGCCTGGTGCTAAGCCTGGAACTCTGGTGATGCGATGGCTCCGGCCCGCTGGTGGGCGGCGAGGAAACATTTGTTGAGGGCGTGGATCTGGGGTCAAATGAAGTAAAGTTGAGGTCCATTGCAGGTCTGGAGAGTGAGGCCCAGAGCTGCGGGAGAATCAGAGCGAGGGCCTGTTGGTGCCGGATGAATTAATAACTTTCCAGTTTTGGGAGTTCAATGATGATTGCTGGATCCAAGGTAAGAATCTCCAACCCTTCTGCAGATATTGTTTTAACATGCATTCGGCCTTAACTCTGAATTTATCTGGATTTAAAGATAAAAGATAGCTACAAAATGTATTTTTCTGTTTTGAAACATAACTTCTCTCTAATAGTTTTTTATAAAAGATAATGCTCAAACAAAGTTAAGTTTAAAATGTAATGTGAAAGAGAAACTGTTCGATGCAATTATACTGTAGAACATCCAAAACCATGTAGTAGATTGCTTTTTCACATATAAATACAAATATGTCTACATACAATTGACAATATCATAACAAAAAGGAATTGAAGCCTTTACATTAAGGACAGACAGAGAGACGGACAAAGCATAGCTTCTTGGAGTCTCAAAGAATTTGGTTAGGTTCTTATCTTCCCTTTAGTCATCTTTACCCATAAATATTGTTTCTTTTTCCTTAAACTCACACAACATAAATTGATGACTTCAATCTTTTTCAATGTCGTGTAAACAAAAAATAGACTGCACAAGGTTAGAAGAGTAACAATGGGAAGATATGACAGCAACACCCATAATGAGGTAAAGCTGACTTTAACTACATTCAACCAGATTGAAAGCTACCAAAGAATAGGAGTCCTTGAAAAATTCAACAGGAGAGGTTGCCATAGGCACAAATTTATAGATATATTCTATTGAATAAACAACAGTTTATAATGACATTTTTTGAAAAGTGCCTGCAGTGAAAAGATTGACAGCGTGCATTTGCAAAACTGGAAAACATATACAGTGAAATAAAGGGAATGAATTTCCCAGGTGGTCTCTCCTGCTCTAGCTTTCTTGGTAGTTTGGTGACATCTCTGTTATGTGGCTGAATCTTAGAAACACTAAAACATCCTCCTTTATCCTAGTTCATCATGTTGGTACTATGGTGCAAATTTCATTAGGGGTTGCACTGGTTCTAAAAAGTTCTTGTTTTCTCACATTTTTTCATTCGCTTTAAACATTTGCCAACCACAGAATCCATTCTTGAACTTATCAATAGGACATTATTTTAAACCTTATTTGGGTCATTTGATGAATTTGGCGAGGGTTTGATCTCCAATTACAAGCATTTTAATCAGTTTCATTCCACCCTCTGTGAGGACACAAATTTCCATAACTGAACAAAACATTTTACAAATCCATTAGTTTATTGTATGAGCAGAGATTTATAAAAATATATATTAAAAAATGTTTGAAATAAAACTATTATTGTCCAAAGAGATAAATTATTGTAAGGCTGAGAAGGGTCCTGACCCGAATCACTACCTATCGATATTCTCCAAAGATGTTAACTGACCCGCTGAGTTACTGCGGGACTTTGTGTATTAACCAGCATCTGCAGTTCCTTGTTTCAACATTTTGACTGTTCAGCTGCAAAATGTGTGCAGGATAGCTTTTTGCAGCAATACATAGAGGTACCTACTAGAGAAGGGGCAGTGCTGGACCTCATGTTAGGAAATGAGACAGGTCAGGTGATGGAGGTAAGTGTTGGGGAACACTTCGGGTCCAGTGATCACAATACCATTAGTTTCCATATAATTATGGAGAAGGTCAGACCTGGACCAAGGGTTGAGATTTTTGATTGGAGAAAGGCTAACTTTGTGGAGATGCGAAAGGATTTAAAAGGAGTGAATTGGGACATTTTGTTTTATGGGAAGGATGTTGTAGAGAAATGGAGGACATTTAAAGGTGAAATTTTAAGAGTACAGAATCTTTATGTCCCTGTTCGGTTGAAAGGAAAGAGTAATAATTGGAAAGAGCCATGGTTTTCAAGGGAAATTGGACACTTGGTTTGGAAAAAGAGATATAGGCAGCACAGGGTAAATTAGGTGCTTGAGGAGTATAAAGAATGTAAAAAGAATCTTAAGAAAGAAATTAGAAAAGCTAAAAGAAGATATGAGGTTGCTTTGGCAAAGGTGAAAGTAAATCCAAAGGGTTTCTACAGCTATATTAATAGCAATAGGATAACAAGGGATAAAATTGGTCCATTAGAGATTCAGAGTGGACAGCTATGTGCAGAGCCAAAAGAGATGGGGGAGATATTGAACAATTTATTTTCTTCGGTATTCACCAAGGAGAAGGATATTGAATTATGTGAGGTAAGGGAAACAAGTAGGGTAGTTATGGAAACTATGAGGATCAAAGAAGAGGAAATACTGACACTTGAAAAATATAAAAGTGGATAAGTCTCCAGGTCCTGACAGGATATTCCCTAGGACATTGAGGGAAGTTAGTGTAGAAATAGCAGGGGCTATGACAGAAATATTTCAAATGTCTTTAGAAACGGGAATGGTGCCGAAGGATTGGCGTACTGCGCATGTTGTTCCATTGTTTAAAAAGGGTTATAAGAGTAAACCTAGCAATTATAGACCTGTTAGTTTGACGTCAGTGGTGGGCAAATACTTAGGATACTTAGAGATAATATATATAATCATCTGGATAAACAGGGTCTGATTAGGAACAGTCAACATGGATTTGTGCCTAGAAGGTCATGTTTGACTAATCTTCTTGAATTTTTTGAAGAGATTACTAGGGAAATTGATGAGGGTAAAGCAGTGGATGTTGTCTATATGGACTTCAGTAAGGCCTTTGACAAGGTTCCACATGGAAGGTTGGTTAAGAAGGTTCAATTGTTAGGTATTAATAGTGGAGTATAGTGGATAAATTGGATTAGTAAGTATGCAGATGATACTAAGATAGGTGGTGTTGTGGATAATGAAGTAGATTTTTCAAAGTCTACAGAGAGATTTGGGCCATTTCGAAGAGTGGGCTGAAAGATGGCAGATGGAGTTTAATGCTGATAAGTGTGAGGTGCTACATCTTGGTAGGACAAATCAAAATCAAAAACCTCTGCTGACACTGGTTCCCTCAACATCCTCATCCTCCTCGACCTGAGCGCAGCCTTCGATACAGTCAACCATAACATCCTGCTCACCAGACTCAAAGACCTCGGCATTGAAGGTTCTGCATTCAGCTGGCTCCGTTCCTACCTTTCCAACAGATCCCACTTCATCTCTCTCCACAATCACACCTCTGCTACAGCCACAGTCACTCAAGGCGTTCCCCAAGGCTCCGTACTCGGCCCCCTCCTCTTCATCATCTACATCCTCCCCCTTGGTCAGATACTCCGCCACTTCAACCTGAACTTCCACTGTTATGCCGATGACACCCAGATCTACCTCGGCACCAAATCCCCCCACAACGCCCCCCTCTCCCATATCAACTCCTGTTTGTCAGCTATAAAAACCTGGATGCAACATAACTTCCTCAAACTCAACAGCAATAAGACAGAATTCCTCCTCATAGGCTCCAAAGCCACACTCAGCAAAATCAATAACCCCACTCTCACCATCGACGGCACCACTGTCTCCCCATCTCCCAAGGCCCACAACCTTGGCGTGATCTTTGATTCCACCCTCTCCCTTGAGCCTCACATCCGCCATGTCATTAAAACCTCCTTCTTTCATTTCCGCAACATCACCAAACTCAGACCCTCTCTCACACCTCCCGCTGCTGAAAGACTCATCCAAGCCTTCATCTCCTCCCGACTGGACTATTGCAACTCACTTCTCCTTGGCATCAGCTCCACCTACATCAACCGACTCCAACTGGTCCAGAACGCAGCCGCCCGACTCATCACCCACACCAAATCCTGGCATCACATCACTCCAGTCCTCAAACAACTTCACTGGCTTCCCATCTCCCACCGGATCACCTACAAAATCCTGATCCTCACCTACAAAGCCCTCCACCATCTGGACCCCCCATATCTCACTGACCTCCTCTCCCCCTACCAACCCTCACGGTCCCTCAGATCCACATCAGCCGGTCTCCTCTCCATCCACAAGAACAACTTCCGCAGTTTTGGGGACAGAGCCTTCTCCAGGGCAGCTCCCAGGCTCTGGAACTCCCTCCCCCAACTGATCCGCAATTCCGTGTCCCTCACCATCTTCCAGTCCCGCCTTAAGACCCATCTCTTCACCTCTGCCTATCCTTAGCCCCATGTCCCCCTCCCTTTTCATCTGTGCATTAATTGCCTCATATTGTGTTTTGAATTGTATTCTGTCTTTACTTTGTGTACTAGTCATGTCTCTACTATTTATTTCATTCCCCTTACATGTTTTTCCTCTACCTGCTAAATTTTTGTAAGGTGTCCTTGAGACTCTTGAAAGGCGCCCATAAATAAAATGTATTATTATTATTATTATTAAAATAGGACGTACATGGTAAATGGTAGCGAATTGAGGAATGCAGTAGAACAGAGGGATCTAGGAATAACTGTGCATATTTCCCTGAAGGTGGAATCTCATGTAGTAAATGTAGGGTGGTAAAGAAAGCTTTTGGTGTGCTGGCCTTCATAAATCAGAGCATTGAGTATAGAAGTTGGGATGTAATGTTAAAATTGTAGAGGCATTGGTGAGGCCAATTCTGGAGTATGGTGTACAATTCAGGTCGCCAAATTATAGGAAAGATGTCAACAAAATAGAGAGAGTACAGAGGAGATTTACTAGAATGTCGCCTGGGTTTCAGCACCTAAGTTACAGAGAAAGGTTGAACAAGATAGGTCTTTATTCTTTGGAGCACAGAAGGTTAAGGGGGGACTTGATAGAGGTCTTTAAAATTATGAGAGGGATAGACAGAGTTGACGTGGATAAGCTTTTTCCACTGAGAGTAGGGAAGATTCAAACAAGAGGATGATTCGAGAATTAAGGGACAAAAGTTTAGGGGTAACATGAGGGGGAACTTCTTTACTCAGAGAGTGGTAGCTGTGTGGAATGAGCTTCCAGTGAAAATGGTGGAGGCAGGTTCGATTTTATCATTTAAAAATAAATTGGATAGGTATATGGACGGGAAAGGAATGGAGGGTTATGGTCTGAGTGCAGGTAGATGGGACTAGGTGAGAGTAAGTGTTCGGCACGGACTAGAAGGGCCGAGATGGCCTGTTTCCGTGCTGTAATTGTTATATGGTTATATGCTGAGGTCCAGTACCAGCTCTCGGACACCTCTTCATCCCTTTGACCATGACCCCACAAACACTAGGCCATCATCTCCCGGACTGTTTACGAACTCATCACCGCTGGCCATCTGCCCTTGGTAGCCTCCAACTTTATAGTTCCCCAGCCCTGCACGACGCACTTCTATCTCCTTCCCAAAATCCACAAACAGGACGGACAGGACATGGTGGTCCCATTGTTTTTGCCAGTTCCTGCCACACTGAACTCATCACCAAATATTTTGATTCTATCCCATCCCCCCTTGTCCAGTCCCTTCTAATCTTCCCCCGAGACACCTCACACGCCCTTCAACTCGTCAATAACTTTCAATTTCTAGGCCTCCATTGCCTTATCTTAACCATGGACATCCAGTTCCTTTATACTTCCATTCCCCACCAGGAAGGTCTCAATACTCTCCGCTTCCATTGTGTACAGAGACCCAATTAATGTCCCTCTCCTGACAGTCCTTGCACTCAACAACTTCTCCTTTGACTCTTTCACTTTCTTCAAGTTATGTGTAGCCATGGACATTCACATGAGTCCCGGCTATGCCTGCCTTTTTGTCGGCTGAAGCAAACAGCCATTGTTCCCAACATACACTGACATAATTCCCCAACATTTCTGCAATGCCTAGGCTGCATCGGGGCTACCTCCATCCGTGTGTGGACATGGACGAGAAGCCGAAGCAAAGAAGTGGAAGCCAAATAACCAAATGGAAACAAAGCCGAAACGCCAAATAACCAAATGCAAATGAAGCCGAAATGCCAACTAACTGAAACAGTGGGACGCCTAAATGTCCCTCTCTCTCTCCCCCCTCTCTCTCCTCTCTCTCCCCTTCACTCTTTCTCTCCCCTCTTCTATCTCTCCCCCCTTTCTCTCTCCTCTCTCTCCCCCTTCTCTCTCTCCTCCTCTCTCTCCCCCTCCACTCTCTCTCTCCCACCTCTCTCTCCTCTCTCTCCCCTTCTCTCTTTCTTTCCCTCTTCTCTCTCTCACCCTTCTCTCTCTCCTCTGTCTCCACCGGCGGGAGGGTGGGGGTCATTTTCCCACACAAGCCATAGGTGACTGGTCAATCTGAACCCAAGCACCAAGTTGTAAGCGGCTGAAGGTACGCATCCCTCGCGACAGCCCCCGCTCTCCCTCGGAACACACACAGCAAGCTCCAACGCACAAAACACCAGAATCTGTAAATTGTTTTAACCGAAGATGGACACAAAAAGCTGGAATAACTCAGCAGCACAGGCAGCATCTCTGGAGAGAAGGAACAGGTGACGTTTTGTGTCGAGACCATTCTTCAGACCTGAAGACTGAGTCCGAAGAGTCTCGACCTGAAATGCCACCCATTTCTTCTCTCCAGAGATGTTGCCTGTCCCACTGATTCACTCCAGCATTTTGTGTCTATCTTTGCTGTCAGTGCCAGTTTTCTCAACTTCCACAGCCGCTCTGCATACGTGGGGGAGAGAGAGAAGGTGGGGGAGAGAGAGAAAAGGGGAGAGAAAGAGAGAAGGGGAGAGAGAGAAGGGAGAGTGAGGGGGGAGAGAGAGGGGAGAGAGAAGGGGGAGAGGGGGGAGAGAGAGAGGGGGGAGAGAGAGAAGAGGGGAGAAAAAGAGAGAAGGGGAGAGAGAAGGGAGAGAGAGGGGGGAGAGAAAGGAGGGGGAGAGAGAGAAGGGAGAGAGAGGGGGAGAGAGGGGGAGAGAGAGGAGGGGAGAGAGAAGGGGGAGACGGGAGCGTGGGGCCCATTTTCCCACACAAGCCATAGGTGACTGGACAATCTGAACCCAAGCACCAAGTTGTAAGTGGCTGAAGGTGCGCATCCCTCGGGACAGCCACCCCACTCTCTCACGGCCACCCTCGGGTGTGGATCGGATGGAGGGAGGTGTGAGACAATGTTCATCCCTCCACAGTGATGTGATGGACGCGGGGGTCTGGACCAGTTGCTGACATGTCCCGCCCCCCAGCAACGTCCTGTCCGTTATTTGACTTTTCTGTTGAGCGGCATTCGGTCCGTTGGCTTGTAGGCGACGTGAATTTGGTTAGGTGGCGTTTCGGCAGATACCCAACACCTCGGCAAATACCCAACAAAAAATTCATATTCATCAGTTTCATGAAATCAATTAAATTCATCTAATCAATTAAATTCATCTAAATTCAATTACTAGATCTAAACATCTATCCATTTCTTAACAAAAGGCTAATTTTTTATATAGCCTAAGTATCCAAATAACGAACTAATCCCATTCACACAAGAATTCACAATATAACATGATTTTTAAATCTCACTGTCATGAACATATATGCCAAATGGAAGGAATTTAATGTTTAATTCCCATAAATTAATCTAAAAACGTCCACTCTCAATATAATCAAAATTATTATTTTTTGCACCATACATGTGACTAAAACTGTTGTGGATATTTAGTATAAAAATATTGATTATGGATATACAATTACACAAAATATAGACAATTTCGATACTCTTATGACATGATTGTCAAAAAAAAAGATAATTTTAATTATCTTGCGAGTGGGTGTTTCTGGAATGCAATTGATTGGAACGTTGTCATTGCCATTAATTTTAACCCCATATCAGCAGGCAAGACATAACCGAATCGTTTGGGGACTAAATAACATTTTTGCATCGTAAAATTAGACTAAAGCCACCCCAAGAAGCAAGATTATATGTAAAATAAACGACACCCTTTGTTTTGTCCTGACATTTACGATCCATCACGTTGAAGGCGTTCGCTGTGATGGTATCTCAGTCTCAGTCACAGAGGCCGACATCAGGAAATCCTTCAGAGGGGTGAACCCCCGAAAAGCACCTGGACCTGATGGTATACCCGGTCGTGTTCTAAAAACCTGTGCGGACCAACTGGCTGGAGTTTTTACGGACATTTTCAACCTGTCACTACTGAGGTCTGAGGTTCCCACCTGCTTCAAAAGGGCATCAATTATTCCAGTGCCCAAGAAGAGTAAGGTGACGTGCCTCAATGACTATCGACCAGTGGCACTAACGCCTGTGGTGATGAAGTGCTTCGAGAGGTTGATCATGGCGAAAATCAACTCCTACCTCGACAAAAACCTGGACCCACTGCAGTTTGCTTACCGCCACAACAGATCAATGGTGGATGAGATCTCGCTGGCTCTCCACTCCGCTCTGGACCACTTGGACAACAAAAACTCATATGTCAGGCTGTTATTCATTGATTACAGCTCGGCATTTAATACTATCATCCTCTCCAAGCTGGTTACCAAACTCGCAGAACTGGGTCTCTGCGCATCCCTCTGCAATTGGATACTCGACTTCCTCATCCACAGACCACAGTCTGTTCGTATTGGTGGAAATGTGTCAGACTCGATAACAATCAGCACGGGAGCACCTCAAGGCTGCATGCTCAGCCTCCTGCTGTACTCACTCTATACTCATGACTGCGTAGCCGGTCATAGTGCGAACTCCATCATCAAGTTCGCTGACGACACCACTGTCGTGGGACGTATCACTGATGGGGATGAGTCCGAGTATAGAAGAGAGATTGAGCAACTGTCCATATGGTACCAGCACAATAACCTGGCCCACAACACCAGCAAAACCAAGGAACTGATTGTGGACTTTGGAAAGAGTAGGATGGGGACCCACAGTCCCGTTTATATCAACGGGTCAATGATTGAAAGGGTCAAGAGCTTCAAATTCCTGGGCGTGCACATCTCTGAAGATCTTTCCTGGTTCGAGAACACTGATGCAATTATCAAGAAAGCACATCAGCGCCTCTACTTCCTGAGAAGATTACGGAGAGTCGGTTTGTCAAGGAGGACTCTCTCTAACTTCTACAGGTGCACAGTAGAGAGCATGCTGACCTGTTGCATCGTGGCTTGGTTTGACAACTTGAGCGCACCTGGAGAGGAAGAGACTACAAAAAGTAGTAAACACTGCCCAGTCCATCATCGGCTCTGACCTCCTTCCATCGAGGGGATTTATCAAAGTCGCTGCCTCAAAAAGGCTGGCAGTATCATCAAAGACCCACACCATCCTGGCCACACACTCATCTCCCTGCTATCTTCAGGTAGAAGGTACAGGAGCCTGAAGACTGCAACGACCAGGTTCAGGAATAGCTACTTCCCCACAGCCATCAGGCTATTAAACCTGGCTCGGACAAAACTCTGAACATTAATAACCCATTATTTGTTATTTGCACTTTATCAGTTTATTTATTCATGTGTTTTGTAGTCAATGCCTATTATGTTCTGTGTGCTGAAGCAAAGCAAGAATTTCATTGTCCTATCAGGGACACATGACAATAAACTTGAACCTGAACTTGAACTTGAACTTGAAGGCATTCAAAGTCGCTTTTTACTTTAATCCAACTATTAAATTGACCAACGATTAAAAAAAAAACGGGAACGGAAGTCCGATTGATTTTTCTTCGTCGACTAGCAGCCTGAGGAAATCCCTCTCCGACAAGCGATACAAACCTGCATTTTAATCCCACCACCGCCCCCCCCCCCCCAAAGGCGCCGGAGTCGCACACACAGCCAGTGGCAGATCTGCAGTGCCGCTGAAGGTAGGTTTTGTAACATCGCTACTCATTCTAGCTTCCCAATTTGTAACTCTTCAATCCTTTTTTCTAACACCTTCTGTCTTTTTATCCCTGGCCTTTGTCCAACTAAATGCCTATTGGCCCCTCCCCCCCCCCTATTAACCTATTACCTGCCAGGCTTTGTCTTGCCCCTCTTCTCTTCGAGCTTTATTCTCCCTCCCCACCTACCATCAGTCTGAAGAAGTCCCAACCCAAAACATCATCTATCCATGTTCTCCAGAGATGTTGACTGTTTCGTTGAGTTACTTCAGCACTTTGAGTCTTTTTTTGTAAACCAGCATCTGCAGTTCCTTGTTTCTACTCTCCTTTTAAAATAGCTGTTGAGTAGTTGTCATAGCGTATCATAGAGTCATACAGCATGGAAACAGGCCCTGTGACCCAACTCATTCATTCCATCGCAGATGCCACATCCTGTTTGCTAGTCCTGTTTGCCTACGATTTGGCCCATTTCCCTCTGGACCTTTCCTATCCATGATGTGCTATTTTTATTTTAAAAGTTATCTCAATAATTGTTTTATAAATTATTGCATTAATGTGAACTTTGTTCTCTGTGGCTGACAGCAATGCTGGCATTTAATGTAACTGAAAAAGTTTGGTCATAATGCCAATATTCACTGTGGGTCTTCCAGGACAAAGGGAAGTGTGAACTAGGAGATTCCCAGAATGGTCACGACAGTAACTGGAAAATGTTTGATTCCCAAGCATTAAATAAATCCTTACCAGTGAATGAGCCAAAAAAATAAGAATTTACATCTGTTGGAGAAAATCTCCGTGCAATGTTATTACCAAAGCAAATATGTCACGGATATTACTTTGCAGAGTGCACTTATAATACATCCAAAATTAAGGAAGTTGCAAGTATTGTGCAATTACTAAAACAAGGCTGTTGTTTCAGTAAATGTGTTTGCCAAATCCACTGTATTAAAGAAATATAGGCAAAGTGAACTCACTTGAACTAATTCAACTAATTAAAATGCTCAGTAAATAGCTTCAGAGACCATCATCAGCTGTTATTGACAATTTCTTTGAAAAAGTAACATGTGCTTTGGGTAAAATGGAAACCAATAAATATGGTACATTTGGATTCCATAAGGTACTTCATCTAATGCTTTGGGGGAATATAAAGGCTTATGTTTAGTTCAATTTAGTTTAGTTTAGTTTAGTTTATTATAGTTATGTGTACCATGGTACAGTGTAAAGCTTTTTGTTTGATATCCAATCAGTGGAAAAAATGTTACTTACTTACTTACTTATTGCCTATTATGCCTCTTGGCGTGTAGGGCAGCAACGGAGATTCTCCACTCCTGTCACGCCCAGTAGTGTTGATTCCTTCAGTTGCTGTTTTCGTAACATATTTGTTTTACGAGACAGGGTTGTTAGCCCTGTGCTCAACCTCCAACCTGGATCGCGCTTCGTCTCGCCTCTACCCTTCGACCTGTCCAGCATGGGAGACCCTAACAGGAGACGAATCTCCCGCTGGCATAGCTCTAGGGGTCACTGAGACGCACAAGCTCCCGAACACGACAAGGCTGCAATCCAACGTGTAAAGAATATACATGATTGTAATCAAGCCGTCCACAGTGTACAGGTACAGGATGAAGGGTATAATATAGTGCAAAATAAAGTCCAGTAAAGTCCAATTGGGAGTGAATATGAGAAGATTTACTAGACTGATACCAGGAACAGGCAGAATATGAGGATTATTCATTGTTCTAATCCTTCATATATAATTACAAGAAATGGTCCTCAGAATCATTCCGGCCTGGTGTAACAGCGATTTATGCATATATCCCTCCAACTTAATACAGACTTGTATCTATTTTAAGTTCTGAGTGAGAGGGGACGATGGAAACTAATTGGTTCATTGGGCTTGAACTCGTTGATGCATAGAAAACGTTTCCTCGTGTTAAGGAATCCAGAACCAGGGCTCATTAGTCAAAAATAAGAGGGAGCACATTTAAATCAGAGATGAGGCACTTACAGTATTTTCCCTTTCAGAACACCTTGAGTCTGGATCTCCTGCTACACAAGGCCATGGGAGCAGAGTCTTAAAATAATTTTGAAGCAGAGCTAAATATATCAACACAAAGTAATGGGGTATAGCGATATAGTGATATAGGGTGCAAAAATTGATATAGTCTCAGTAGCTGTCGCCTACAACACATAATCTCTGACATTTTCGCCACCTTCAATGGGATCCCACCGCTAGTCACATCCACCTTCTGCTTTCTGCAGAGACCGTTCCCTCTGCAACTTCCTAGTTAACACATCAGTTCCCACCCAAACCACCCCCTCCCCAGTTACCATCCCCTGCAACCGTCCTCCCTCGACTCTGTCTAGGGTCCCCGACAGTTCTTTCAGGTTAGGCAGAGGTTCACTAGCACCTCCTCCAACCTCATCTACTGTATCTGTTGGGCCAGGTGTGGACTCTTATATATTGGAGAGACCAAGCATAGACCGAGCGATCGTTTTGACCTTCGATCAGTCCGTCTTGGTCTATGTGATCTCCCGGTTGCCAAACACTTTAATTACCCTTCCCATTCCCATACTGGCATGTCTGTCCTGGAAATCCTCCATTATCAGAGTACGGCTAAATGCAAAGTAGAGGAACAGCACCTCATAGAAATAGAGAAACATAGAAAATAGGTGCAGGTGGGAGGCCATTCGGCCCTTCGAGCCAGCACCGCTATTCATTGTGATCATGGCTGATCGTCCCCTATCAATAACCCGTGCCTGCCTTCTCCCCATATCCCTTGACTCCACTAGCCCCTAGAGCTCTATCTAACTCTCTCTTAAATCCATCCAGTGACTTGGCCTCCACTGCCCTCTGTGGCAGGGAATTCCATAAATTCACAACTCTCTGGGTGAAAACGTTTTTTCTCACCTCAGTCTTAAATGACCTCCCCTTTATTCTAAGACTGTGGCCCCTGGTTCTGGACTCGCCCAACATTGGGAACATTTTTCCTGCATATTGCTTGTCCAGTCCTTTTATAATTTTATAAGCCCGGGGAGCCGTTGGTGCGAGGAGGAGTTACCTGGAGCTGTGAGTATAAAAACAGCGCGGGGCTTGCTTCTACAGAGGCCCGGGGAGCCGTTGGTGCGAGGAGGAGTTACCTGGAGCTGTGAGTATAAAAACAGCGCGGGACTTGCTTCTACAGAGGCCCGGGGAGCCGTTGGTGCGAGGAGGAGTTACCTGGAGCTGTGAGTATAAAAACAGCGCGGGGCTTGCTTCTACAGAGGCCCGGGGAGCCGTTGGTGTGAGGAGGAGTTACCTGGAGCTGTGAGTTACCCAAATCTGCAACGTTCCATCTCACTTCCAGAGAAGGATTCTGGTGGAAGCCTTTGATTGGTGGAAGAGGACCAGAGGAAGCAGCTGATTGGCTGGTATCCCGGGTAAGGCTTTATTGTATTCGGATAAGGGGGAGAATGAGGGCCAGGGCAGTTTACTGTTCTGGATGTCAGATGTGGGAGGTCATGGAGTCTGAGTGCCCTCCAGACGTCCACATCTGCGCCAGGTGCGTCGAGATGGGGCTCCTAAGGGACCGTGTTAGGAACCTGGAACAGCAACTCGATGACCTCTGTCTGCTCAGGGAGAGCGAGGAAGTCATAGCGAATGGTATGTTAGCTTTCATAGCAAAAGGATTTGAGTATAGGAGCAGGGAGGTTCTACTGCAGTTGTACAGGGTCTTGGTGAGACCACACCTGGAGTATTGCGTACAGTTTTGGTCTCCAAATCTGAGGAAGGACATTATTGCCATAGAGGGAGTGCAGAGAAGGTTCACCAGACTGATTCCTGGGATGTCAGGACTGTCTTATGAAGAAAGACTGGATAGACTTGGTTTATACTCTCTAGAATTTAGGAGATTGAGAGGGGATCTTATAGAAACTTACAAAATTCTTAAGGGGTTGGACAGGCTAGATGCAGGAAGATTGCTCCCGATGTTGGGGAAGTCCAGGACAAGGGGTCACAGCTTAAGGATAAGGGGGAAATCCTTTAAAACCGAGATGAGAAGAACTTTTTTCACACAGAGAGTGGTGAATCTCTGGAACTCCCTGCCACAGAGGGTAGTCGAGGCCAGTTCATTGGCTATATTTAAGAGGGAGTTAGATGTGGCCCTTGTGGCTAAGGGGATCAGAGGGTATGGAGAGAAGGCAGGTACGGGATACTGAGTTGGATGATCAGCCATGATCATATTGAATGGCGGTGCAGGCTCGAAGGGCCGAATGGCCTACTCCTGCACCTAATTTCTATGTTTCTATGTTTCTAAAGGAGTTACAGGGAGGTGGTCACTCCAAGACCATGGGAGACAGAAAACTGGGTCACAGTTAGGAAGGGCAATGGGCAGAGGCAGGGACTGGTGAGTACCCCGGTGGCTGTACACCTTGAAAATAAGTACTCATGTTTGAGTAAGGGTGGGGGAGACAGCCTACCTGGGGGCAGCGACAGCGGCCGGGCCTCTGGCACAAAGACCGGTCCTGTTGCTCAGAAGGGTAAGGAAAAGAAGAGGAGGGCAATTGTAATAGGGGACTCTATAGTCAGGGGGTCGGATAGGATATTCTGTGGACGTAGACAGGAGACCCGGATGGTAGTTTTCCTCCCTGGTGCCAGGGTCAGGGATGTGTCTGAACGTGTCCAAGAAATCCTGAAATGGGAGGGAGAGGAGCCTGAGGTTGTGGTACATATAGGTACCAACGACATAGGTAAAAAAAGAGAAGAGGTCCTGAAAGAAGAATTTAGGGAGTTAGGTAGAGAGTTAAGGAGAAGGACTGCAAAGGTAACAATCTCAGGATTACTGCCTGTGCCACGCGACAGTGAGAGTAGGAATGGAGCGAGGTGGAGAATAAATGCGTGGATGAGGGACTGGTGCAGTGGGTATGGATTCAAGTTTCTGGATCATTGGGACCTCTTTTGGGGAAGGTGCGATCTTGTACAGAAAGGACGGGTTGCACTTGAACTCGAGGGGGACCAATATCCTGGCGGGGAGATTTGCGAAGGCTACTGGGGAGACTTTAAACTAGTATGGTTGGGGGGAGGGACTCAAATTGGGAAAGCTAGCAGTCAGTGTGTAAGGCAGGAGGCAGAGAATGGTAGCACTCTGACCCAAAATGTAGGGGAGAGAGAAGAAAAAGAAAGTAAACAGAGAATAAGAGATTGTGGGTTACTTAAATGTGTATATTTTAATGCTAGGAGCATTGTAAGAAAGGTGGATGAATTTAGAGCCTGGATTGACACCTGGAAGTATGATGTTGTGGCGATCAGTGAAACATGGTTGCAGGAGGGCTGTGATTGGAAACTAAATATTCCAGGATTTCGTTGCTTCAGGTGTGATAGAATTGTAGGGGCAAGAGGTGGAGGTGTTGCATTGCTTATCAGGGAAGATATTACAGCAGTGCTTTGGCAGGATAGATTAGAGGGCTCGTCTAGGGAGGCTATTTGGGTGGAACTGAGAAATGGGAAAGGGGTAGCAACACTTATAGGGGTGTATTATAGACAGCCAAATGGGGAGCGAGAATTGGAAGAGCAAATATGTAAGGAGATTGCAGATATTAGTAGTAAGCACAAGGTAGTGATTGTGGGAGATTTCAATTTTCCACACATAGACTGGGAAACACATTCTGTAAATGGGCTGGATGGGTTGGAGTTTGTAAAATGTGTGCAGGATAGTTTTTTGCAGCAATACATAGAAGTACCTACTAGAGAAGGGGCGGTGCTGGACCTCCTGTTAGGATATGAGATGGGTCAGGTTGCAGAGGTATGCGTTGGGGAACAGTTCGGGACCAGTGATCACAATACCATTAGTTTCAATGTAATTATGGAGAGAGTCAGAACTGGACCTAGGGTTGAGATTTTTGATTGGAGAAAGGCTAACTTTGAGGAGATGCGAAAGGATTTAAAAGGAGTGAATTTTGAGGACATTTAAAGGTGAAATTTTAAGAGTACAGAATCTTTATGTCCCTGTTCGGTTGAAAGGAAATAGTAAAAATTGGAAAGAGCCATGATTTTCAAGGGAAATTGGACACGGTTCGGAAAAAGAGAGAGATCTACAATAATTATAGGCAGCATGGAGTAAATGAGGTGCTTGAGGAGTATAAAGAATGTAAAAAGAATCTTAAGAAAGAAATTAGAAAAGCTAAAAGAAAATATGAGGTTGCTTTGGCAAGTAAGGTGAAAGTAAATCCAAAGGGTTTCTACAGCTATATTAATAGCAAAAGGATAATGAGGGATAAAGTTGGTCCATTAGAGAGTCAGAGTGGACAGCTATCTGCAGAGCCAAAAGAGATGGGGGAGATATTGAACAATTTCTTTTCTTCGGTATTCACCAAGGAGAAGGATATTGAATTATGTGAGGTAAGGGAAACAAGTAGAGTAGCTATGGGAACTATGAGGATCAAAGAAGAGGAAGTACTGACACTTTTGAGAAATATAAAAGTGGATAAGTCTCCAGGTCCGGACAGGATATTCCCTAGGACATTGAGGGAAGTTAGTGTAGAAATAGCAGGGGCTATGACAGAAATATTTCAAATGTCATTAGAAACGGGAATAGTGCCGGAGGATTGGCGTACTGCGCATGTTGTTCCATTGTTTAAAAAGGGGTCTAAGAGTAAACTTAGCAATTATAGACCTGTTAGTTTGACGTCAGTGGTGGGCAAATTAATGGAAAGGATACTTAGAGATAATATATAAGCATCTGGATAAACAGGGTCTGATTAGGAACAGTCAACATGGATTTGTGCCTGGAAGGTCATGTTTGACTAATCTTCTTGACTTTTTTGAAGAGGTTACTCGGGAAATTGATGAGGGTAAAGCAGTGGATGTTGTATATATGGACTTCAGTAAGGCCTTTGACAAGGTTCCTCACGGAAGGTTGGTTAAGAAGGTTCAATGGTTGGGTATTAATGGTGGAGTAGCAAGATGGATTCAACAGTGGCTGAATGGGAGATGCCAGAGAGTAATGGTGGATGGTTGTTTGTCAGGTTGGAGGCCAGTGACTAGTGGGGTGCCACAAGGATCTGTGTTGGGTCCACTGTTGTTTGTCATGTACATCAATGATCTGGATGATGGTGTGGTAAATTGGATTAGTAAGTATGCAGATGATACTAAGATAGGTGGGGTTGTGGATAATGAAGTAGATTTTCAAAGTCTATAGAGAGATTTATGCCAGTTGGAAGAGTGCGCTGAAAGATGGCAGATGGAGTTTAATGCTGATAAGTGTGAGGTGCTACATCTTGGCAGGACAAATCAAAATAGGACGTACATGGTAAATGGTAGGGAATTGAAGAATGCAGGTGAACAGAGGGATCTGGGAATAACTGTGCACAGTTCCCTGAAAGCGGAATCTCATGTAGATAGGGTGGTAAAGAAAGCTTTTGGTGTGCTGGCCTTTATAAATCAGAGCATTGAGTATAGAAGTTGGGATGTAATGTTAAAATTGTACAAGGCATTGGTGAGGCCAATTTTGGAGTATGGTGTACAATTTTGGTCGCCTAATTATAGGAAGGATGTCAACAAAATAGAGAGAGTACAGAGGAGATTTACTAGAATGTTGCCTGGGTTTCAGCAACTAAGTTACAGAGAAAGGTTGAACAAGTTAGGGCTTTATTCTTTGGAGCGCAGAAGGTTAAGGGGGGACTTGATAGAGGTCTTTAAAATGATGAGAGGGATAGACAGAGTTGACGTGGATAAGCTTTTCCCACTGAGAGTAGGGAAGATTCAAACAAGGGGACATGACTTGAGAATTAAGGGACAGAAGTTTAGGGGTAACATGAGGGGGAACTTCTTTACTCAGAGAGTGGTGGCTGTGTGGAATGAGCTTCCAGTGAAGGTGGTGGAGGCAGGTTCGTTTTTATCATTTAAAAATAAATTGGATAGTTATATGGACGGGAAAGGAATGGAGGGTTATGGTCTGAACGCAGGTGTATGGGACTAGGGGAGAATACGTGTTCGGCACGGACTAGAAGGGTCGAGATGGCCTGTTTCCGTGCTGTAATTGTTATATGGTTATATGTTTCTATAAGAAACCCCCTCATCCTTCTAAACTCCAGTGAATACAAGCCTAGTCTTTTCAATTTCCTCATATGGAAGTCCCGCCATCCCAGGGATCAATCTTGTGAACCTACGCTGCACTGCCTCAATCACAAGTGTGAGGTGCTACATCTTGGCAGGACAAATCAAAATAGGACGTACATGGTAAATGGTAGGGAATTGAAGAATGCAGGTGAACAGAGGGATCTGGGAATAACTGTGCACAGTTCCCTGAAAAGTAACACCACTTTTTAAAAAGGGAGGGAGAGAGAAAACGGGGAATTACAGACCAGTTAGTCTAACGTCGGTAGTGGGGAAACTGCTAGAATCAGTTATTAAAGATTGGATAGCAGCACATTTGGAAAGTGGTGAAATCATTGGACAAAGTCAGCATGGATTTATGAAGGGTAAATCATGTCTGACGAATCTTATAGAATTTTTCGAGGATGTAACTAGTAGAGTGGATAAGGGAGAACCAGTGGATGTGTTATATCTGGACTTTCAGAAGGCTTTCGACAAGGTCCCACATAAGAGATTAGTATACAAACTTAAAGCATACGGTATTGGGGGTTCAGTATTGATGTGGATAAAGAACTGGCTGGCAGACAGGAAGCAAAGAGTAGGAGTAAACGGGTCCTTTTCACAATGGCAGGCAGTGACTAGTGGGGTACCACAAGGCTCAGTTCTGGGACCCCAGCTATTTACGATATATATTAATGATTTGGACGAGGGAATTGAATGCAACATCTCCAAGTTTGCGGATGACACGAAGCTGGGAGGCAGTGTTAACTGTGAGGAGGATGCTAGGAGGCTGCAAGGTGACTTGGATAGGCTGGGTGAGTGGGCAAATGCATGGCAGATGCAGTATAATGTGGATACATGTGAGGTTATCCACTTTGGTGGCAAAAACAGGAAAGTAGATTATTATCTGAATGGTGGCCGATTAGGAAAGGGGGAGATGCAACGAGACCTGGGTGTCATGGTACACCAGTCATTAAAAGTATGCATGCAGGTGCAGCAGGTAGTGAAGAAGGCGAATTGTATGTTAGCATTCATAGCAAAAGGATTTGAGTATAGGAGCAGGGAGGTTCTACTGCAGTTGTACAGGGTCTTGGTGAGACCACACCTGGAGTATTGCATACAGTTTTGGTCTCCTAATCTGAGGAAAGATATTCTTGCCATAGAGGGAGTACAGAGAAGGTTCACCAGACTGATTCCTGGGATGTCAGGACATTCATATGAAGAAAGACTGGATATACTTGGTTTGTACTCGCTAGAATTTAGAAGATTGAGGGGGGATCTTATAGAAACGTATAAAATTCTTAAGGGGTTGGACAGGCTAGATGCAGGAAGATTGTTCCCGATGTTGGGGAAGTCCAGAACAAGGGGTCGCAGTTTAAGGATAAAGGGGAAATCTTTTAGGACCGAGATGAGGAAAACTTTTTTCACACAGAGAGTGGTGAATCTGTGGAATTCTCTCCCGCAGAAGGTAGTTGAGGCCAGTTCATTGGCTATATTTAAGAGGGAGTTAGATGTGGCCCTTGTGGCTAAAGGGATCAGGGGGTATGGAGAGAAGGCAGGTACAGGATACTGAGTTGGATGATCAGCCATGATCATATTGAATGGCGGTGCAGGCTCGAAGGGCCGAATGGCCTACTCCTGCACCTATTTTCTATGTTTCTATGTTTCTATGTCCTTCCTCAAATTAGGAGACCAAAACTGTACATAATACTCCAGATGTGGTCTCACCAGAGCCCTATACAACTGCAGAAGAACCTCTTTACTCCTATACTGAAATCCTCTTGTTATGAAGGCCAACATTCCATTAGCTTTCTTCACTGCCTGCTGTACCTGTAAGCCAACTTTCAGTGACCGGTGTACAAGGACGCCCAGGCCTCGCTGCACCTCCCCCTTACCTAACCTAACCCCATTGAGATAATAATCTGCCCCCTTGTTTTTGCCGCCAAAGTGGTGAACCTCAAATGTATCTATATTATACTGCATCTGCCATGCATCTGCCCACTCACTCAACCTGTCCAGGTCACCCTGCAACCTCCTAACATCCTCTTCACAGTTCACACTGCCACCCAGCTTTGTGTCATCCGCAATCTTGATAGTGTTGCTCCTAATTCCCTCTTCCAAATCATTAATATATATGGTAAACAGTTGCGGCCCCAACACCAAGCCTTGCGGCACTCCACTCGCCACTACCTGCCATTCTGAAAAGGACCCGTTCACTCCTACTCTTTGCTTCCGGTCTGCCAACCAATTTTCTATCCATGTCAACACCCTACCCCCAATACCATGTGCTCTAATTTTAGTCACCAGTCTCCCATGCGGGACCTTATCAAAGGCTTTCTGAAAGTCTAGATACACTACATCCACTTGATCCATTTTGCTTGTCACATCCTCAAAAAATTCCAGAAGAATAGTCAAGCATGATTTCCCTTTCATAAATCCACGTTGACTTGGAATAATCCTTCTTCTGCTATCCAAATGCCCGATTATTACCTCCTTAATAATTGGCTCCAGCATCTTTCCCACCACCGAAGTCAGGCCAACTGGTCTGTAATTCCCCGTTTTCTCTATCGCTCCTTTCTTGAAAAGTGGGATAACATTAGCGATCCTCCAATCCACAGGAACTGATCCTGAATCTATTGAACATTGGAAAATGATCACCAATGCGTCCACTATTTCTAGAGCCACCTCCCTGAGGACCCTTGGATGCAGACCATCAGGCCCAGGGGATTTATCATCCTTCAGTCCCATTAGCCTGCCCAATACTGTTTCTCTCCTAATGAAAATTTCTTTCAGTTCCTCTACCCCCTTCGATCCTCTGTCCTCCAGTATATCTGGGAGATTGTTTGTGTCTTCCTTAGTGAAGACAGATCCAAAGTACCCATTCAACTCTCCTGCCATTTCCTTGTTGCCCATAATAATTTCACCCGTGTCTGCCTTCAAGGGACCCACATTTCACTTTGCTACTCTTTTTCCCTTAACATATCTAAAGAAGCTTTTACTGTCCTTCTTTATATTCCTGGCCAGCTTCCCTGTATTGCCTGTTTTGTTTCCTTCTGTTGTCCTAGGAAAGTTTCCCAGTCCTCTGGCTTCCGGCTACTCTTTGCTGTGTTATACATCTTTTCTTTTAGTTTTATTCTTTTCCTAACTTCTCGTGTCAGCCACGGTTGCCTCTTACTCCCCTTAGAATCTTTCTTCCTTTTTGGAATGAAATGATCCTGCGTCTTCCGGATTATGCCCAGAAATTCCTGCCATTGCTGTTCCACCATCATTCCTGCTAGGATCCCTTTCCAGTCTACCTTGGCCAGCTCCCCTCTCATGCCTTCATAGTCCCCTTTGTTGAACTGCATCACTGACACTTCCGATTTAACCTTCTCCTTCTCAAATTGCAGATTAAAACTAATCATATTATGATCACTACCTGCAAGCGGTTCCTTTACCTCGAGTTCTCTTATCATATCTGGTTCATTGAACAACACTAAATCCAGAATTGCCATTTCTCTGGTCGGCTCCATTACAAGCAACTCTAAGAATCCATCTCGGAGGCATTCTACATACTCTCTTTCTTGGGGTCCTGAACCAACCTGATTTTCCCAGTCTACCTGCATATTGAAATCCCCCATCACCATAGTGGCATTACCTTTGTTACATAACAGTTTTAACTCCTGCTGCAACTTACACCCTACATCCGGACTACTATTTGGGGGTCTGTAGATAACACCAATTAGTGTCTTCTTGCCTTTACAATTCCTCAATCCACAGTGACTATATCTCGTCAGTCCCTATGTCTTCCCTCGCAAGCGACTGAATTCCATCCCTCACCAGCCGAGCTTCCCCCCCTCCTCTGCCCACCTGCCTGTCCTTTCTATAGGATGTATAACCCTGAATATTAAGTTCCCAGGCCCGATCCTCCTGCAGCCACGTCTCAGTAATCCCCACAATGTCATATCTACCAACCTCTAAGTGAGCCTCAAACTCATCTACTTTACTTCTTATACTTCGCGCATTCATATAGAATACTTTTAATTCCTTACGCATCTCACCTTTCACATCGATCCCTATTACACTTGGCCATACTCTCCTATCCCTTTGTGAGCTTCCTTTCCCGTTAATTCTGGGGTCATTAACCATCCCTTTACTCTCTTTACCTTTAACTCCATCCTCGACTATCCCATTTGACACCCCACCCCCCTTATCCAGTTTAAAACCACCCGTGTAGCATATTTTGCTTGGGCAGCTTACAACCCATCATTAGTATATTCATTTTTTTAACCCTTGCATCCACTCTCTCTACGTCCCACCCCCACCCCAGTCATCATACTAGTTTCATGGTCATCCTGTTGAGTTTCATTGTCTGTGTAACCCGTTATTACCTAGCCCACAGCTAACAAAGGACCGTTGTGGGCACCACCTTTCCTTGATCATCATTACTTTTTTTTCATTCATTTATTCTATATCTCTCTATATCACCGTCTATATCTCTTGTTTCCCTTTCCCCTGACTCTCAGACTGAAGAAGGGTCTTGACCCCAAACGTCACTTATTCCTTTTCTCCAGGGATGCTGCCTGACCTGCTGAGTTACTCCAGCTTTTTGTGTTATCTTTAGTCTCAGTTTTATCTGTGCTGCACCTTTTCTGATTGGAACTCTGCAATCAGTATTATACTGTAGGCACCAGACCTCTGTTGTTTGTGATAAATATGCACGAGGATATAAATGTATAGTTTAATTTAGTTTAGTCTAGTTTATTATTGTCACGTGTACTGACGAACAGTGAAAAGCTCTTTATCGTGTACTATCCAGTTAAAGAAAAGACTATACATGATTACAATCAAGTTGTCCACAGTGTACAGGTAAAGGATAAAGGGTACAACATTCACTGCAAGATAAAGTCCGATAAAGTCCAATTAAATATTGTTCAAAGATCTTCAATGGGGTACTGTAGATGGGAGCTCAGGACCGCCCCCTAGCTGATAGAGGACGGTTCAATTGCATGATAACAGCTTGGAAGAAACTGTCCCTGAATCTTGAGGCATGCATTTGAGGCATGCATTGGTTTGCCTGATGATCAGCATCTTGGTCCACAACTCTATGCAATGTCTTGTGTCTTGGATGGAGCTGTTCCCAAACCATGCTGAAATGCATCCCAATCAAATTATTTCTACGATGCATCTATAGATATTGGTGAGAGTTGTTGAGGATATGCCGAACATCCTATGCCTTTTATGGAAGTAGAGGTGCTGGTGTTAATACTCGACCATAGCTTCGATGTGGCTCGTCCAGG